>NC_081421.1:3107889-3236525 GCF_949786415.1 Peromyscus eremicus
ACATTCTTTCAAGAACTAACCATTTAATGAATATACTGTCGTGATGCATAATTCTAACAATGACTTGCAAAGTTGTGAACAACCGGAAAAAGTAGAATGAGAGGCAAGTTCTACTTTTTTTTTAAGGCTTTCTCCTTTCCTTACATAGCATTTGGGTGCATCTGCAGCAGGCAGGTGCTTCTGTGACCTGACATTTGTTTGACAAGAAACACAGACGGTCTACAGATGAAACACTTTGGTAAACAGAGGTGAGCAGATTGCAAGTTCTATCAATGCTCAATTAACCTAAAAATACGCATGCAAGATCATGCCAAAGAAGCTCTAGTTTTCATTTTTATGTACTATTCAGTGGGTAAAGCCTCTCACCCCCCTGTTCCCTTTAGTTTGAGTGAGGGAATCAAATCACTTGGATTAGCAAGCCATATGGAGGTAACAGTTTTCTTCAGAAAATGTGCGGCTCGTTTTGGAGAAAATGTGGTTGCCATTAATGTTAATTTTTCCCCTCCAATGTTCTATCTGGTTCAAGTAGTGAATACACATTTTTTGTGTGGTAAGTTTACTTCAGTTGTGCCAAAACCTGACATCTGCAGTTCTAAGTATATGCTAAGCTAAGAAAAACAAAGTGTTCTTTTAATTAAGGGTGATTTCAGACCTATAAACACAACAGTGAAGTCAGTTTTCTCCTTGCTTCCCAGGAACGGATGATCACTCAAGCCAGTAGCTCATGAGTGAGTATGTGACAACTGGGATTTACTGGGTACTTTCCAAAATTTACAAATCTCTTTTTCCTCCCCTAGTATTCTGTCTCACTCCATTCCAGATGTTCTCATCTGCCCTACGTTAAGCATCATAAGAAGGCATGACCCTGTATTCAGATCTGTAAGAGTCATGAAGCATTATCCATCCCCTGAAAAATATTCTAGTGATTAAATGAAAATCAATTAATTGGTGAGATCATGGTCAAAATGTACTTTTGGAATAAGAAGATCAAACAAATCGATGGCTGATGGAAAATAGGCAAGGGAAGGCGACAACTTTGACTGACACTTTAAAGAGATGTTAGTCAGAAGTAGAAAGGGAGGTCTCTGTGAGGTGTACTGACCGGGGTAGGGGTGTGAGGTTGGAAATTGTTGAACAGGGTTTTCTAAGGGAATGTTCATTCTAAGCATAATATAGAAAGACATAAAGCAAAGACTATTTTAAACTCATCCTTGTAGTTTTGGAAGAGCTAAATAAATGGAATAGGAAAATGTTGAAGAGGTTGGGCTGATGAGGAAGAGCTAAAATAAGGAGTTTGGCTTTAATCTTGAAATCGTGGGGTGACTTTAAGTGATTTTTAAGAATCTATGGGTAATTTTTAAAGATACTGATAGCAGGGAACAAAAGGCAGAGACATGGGATACATGTAGTAGTTCACGTAAGAAACTATGGTAGAAAAAATATCATGAGGTAATGAAGATCAATATAGAAACACATGTTCACCCCAACTAGTTACCTGGAAGACTTACTAAGTCGGTTTACACGTATAGTTAAGCTGTTGGCCTCCCAGAAAACTTTCACTGATAGTTGGCAACGCGAAACACATTGTTTTATGTAGCACATAATTCAGATTCCTGTTCACCCAAACATCCCAGTAAACAAACTTAATCCTTGTACTCTTCATGTAACCCAGGCAGCCGTTCTTGGCTTCTGTTCTTAAGGTCCACACTAGAACTCACCATGACATCTATGCTGGAGTAGTAAGTATTCTTCCACCATCATTGTTATTCTTCTTGTCCAATCGTTGGTTGGCACATTCCATCTCTCTGCTCCTCTTGAGCATGTGCACACCTCGCAACTGCCATCCCTGTAGCTACAGTCACTCTATCTATATTCCATTTCATCCTCTTTTAGCTGCCAATCCCCAGCCTCTAAAGTTCATTAGGGTGCATATCTTCCCTTCATTTGTCTAATTGACCTGCTAAGTTGACTAATGTTATCATTTTATAAGGTATTCATGTGGCAATATGCACATAAAATAAATTTTCTATTCTAGTTGAAATACCTTCTATACATCTACCTTCCAATGTTCAAAGGTTTATCTGATGGATCCATCCACAGAATTATAAATATTCCATGAGTTCATAGTGGCATAAGTCCTACTCAAGAGGACACTATTCGCACAAGCTAATTGCCTTCCCAGGGTCCTTATTGTCATCTCACCAGAGAATAGGAGTATTTGTGAATCTGGGACAAAAACATGCAAAATACAGTAAGAAACAATAGTGTCCTAGGTAGGCACATGCTTGTGTACATTCCAACTTATGACAACATAGATTTAGCAGTTTGAAATGTACATTTGGTTGTGACTTTGAATTTCCTGTTGTTGGTGATACATTATAAAAATAGATATGAGTTCTTTTTAACTAAAAGAGGCAGTTTCTTTCCTTGTGTTCTGTATAAATATTCCATCAGTGATTTATATTTGAAAAAAATCAAGTTGGCAAGAGTGATTTTATATCACCTGGGAATAGATAAAAGACACCTAGAAGTGAAAAATCAATCTATGTAAGACTTTGGTTGTTTTTCATATTTTATGTATATCTTCATATAGTTGAATATTTATGAGACTTGAGTTCTAAGAGATTAAGTTATTAGAATTAACAGCATCATGACTTAGAAAAAGATGAGACTCCACCTGGATCAGGGATATCTGTTAAGGAAATAAAGGAATGGGAGGAAGAGAGAGACATACCGAAGAAAGGATGATCATTGCACAGATCCGGAGCAACAGCAATAGAACTCAAGGGCCACAGAAGTTCCAGCCGATTTCATCTCCTGGTTTGAGAAAATGTCTGAACTTTTAACCAAGTGAAGAGCAAGGGACCTTACATCACTTGTGGGAGACCACCTGAGAGACTGGCTTCCACATTTTACCCCAGGGTACTCTTGGGGAGTGAGGAATGAGAGATTTAGATAGAAGGATAGAGGGGAGAAAAACAGATAGAAACACAGGATAGCCTTGGGAGGGTCTAGATCCTTATCCACCAGCCCCTCCTGTCTCTTCTAAAGGGCTATTTATAGGAATGCAAAGGGGTGGAGCAAAAGACCTCCCCCTAGCTCAGCCAAATGTAGACCCTTCCAATCACCTAGAAACCATGCACATGGTCAAACCATCCTCTAATGCAACTCTGCTGGGTAAAGCAAGCTCAGATCTCACCAGGAAATCTTTGTGGGCCTCCACAATCACAGTCTATACTGACATAACATCATGATAGTATTAAGCCTGCTATGGCTCATCCAAGCCTCTTGTCTTCTGAAGCTTGAGTTGTCCTGGTTAAGCTTTCATATTGCTGTGCTTACTCCATATAAAAGAATTCAACAGGTTCCAGGCTACTGAAGAAAGCTGCTTCAGAAGGGGTCTGACTCTGAATGATCTCATCACCACTGTCCTGCCTGCAGTAACTGGTTCAAAGGGCAAACATGTGACTCATGGACACTTTCTTTCTTAGCATTCAGCTTCCCTTCTGCCTGGGTTTATAGATAATCAAAAGTCATCATCCATACTATGTAAACATCCAAAACAAGAATAACAACCTTCCACCAAAATCCCAAAACAACAATTACAAAACTGTTACAGCAGAATAGAGCTTTTTATTTAGTGCTGAGCCACACCCCTAAATTTTGGTTTGTGGTTAATTCTTGAAATGTACAAGTTACTTGATTCATTTGCTAGTATCTAAACAAAAAATTAAATTATTCTCTTCCCAAGCTTAATGAGGTTTAGTTTTATGTTGTTTGCAGACTAATAGATTCTGGCTAATAAACACATGACTAGAAAAACAGGAAAATGTGGCTAAAAATAATGAGTCATAGCCAATTATTTGATGTGAGCATATAACTCTTTAAACGTTTCCCCTGCCCTATTTCCATGTATTCATTACGCTGAGAGAAATGCCCTACTGAGTTAAGTTGTAGCATTCTACACTCTATGTCTATTCATCTGTCAGTACTCTGCACGGATCTGGCAAGCCTGCTTGAGGATAAATGGTAATTGCCACATTTGGATAATAAAACCCAGCAGGTTTACGAGTTATCCCTGGCCTGTCTTTATAAGCGGGGCTGCTTTAGTGAAGTTAGCTACACAATGGGACACTCCTTTTGCCAAGCACAATTGTTCATTAGCAACATGCCCCAAAGAGCTAAATAACCCATTAGAATTGATGAAGTGGAGGGAAAGCCTGCAGATTTCTAGTCAACATTCTTGTAGGAGAGAAGGCCATGAGAATACTCAGAACCACACTTAGTCCAATGGGAGTCATTATGGCAGAAAGCAAAGTCTGCATTCTTTACCTTTCTGATCAATTTTTACAAAATAGCTGACAAACGCAATGGACCGGAGGAAGGACTCAGTCTGGCTACTCATTTGAGAGATTTGTGGCTGGTCATAGAGTCAAGGCAGGGCAGAGCAGCTCCATCCAAAATGGCGGCAAGCGTGGCTGTTGCTGTTACATCCTGGTGGAATCAGAGTCAGGCATAGCCTCAGAAGTCCCGTCTTTAGGAATCTGTCACCCGCTGGGTCACCTCCTAAAGGCTTCATGGCCTTTAAAATAGCAGCAGACCTGGGGTAGGGGTTTTTAAACTTCAGTCTATGGAAGACATTTGCTAACAGACCACAGCTGACCTCCTGTAGTCTGCATCTAATGATGGCTGGCCAACATGGAGCAACTTTGAAGGAGAGCTTCAGGGAAACTTGTGAGCTCTCAGGCATTTTCTTGTGACTAATAACCACCAACAGATGTGTACAGATGAACAGCCGCCTGGGAGGTTTCTCAAGCCGTCTTTCCCTCCAAATGTGTTGTTTACAGCCCCATTGTTCAGGAATGACCGTTGAAGATGGTGAGAAACATTACTGCCTGAGCAACTGGACACTGCTAATTTGATTCAGGAAAATAGTTCAAAGCATTTAATAAACTTTTTGGAGAAGCAAATGAACTTGTTTCAACCACCTTTTGTTAAATTCGATCTAGCTGAAATATATTTCATTGGGAAATATATTTCCCACAGAGACAAACAGAGATGAAAAACGCAGCATTTTGAAAACCTTTAACTGCATAGAAAAGGTGGTAGGAATGCGTAGTTTCGTGTTTACTCAAGTAGCAAATTCAGGAGCTCTGCATGGCTGGCTGCAATGTGTGGAAGAGGACTGCCTCCACACCCTTTGTCCGGTAAGAAGAGTGTGCAATAGAAACGGAGGCATGTGCGCGGACAGAGCATATGAGTGGGAAAGAAACATGGTCACTTGCCTTGAGACACATTCAAGAGATCAAGAGTGACTTAGGTCTGTGCAGAACACATCTCTGGAGACTTAACATGGAATTAGTTTAAAAATCACAAAGATGCAAAGCACCGTGATTAATGAGGGCAAAGGGCAGCCTCACAGAGAACCAAGGAAGGAGATTAGACAAGCTGGAGGTGTTAAGAACCTGACAGATCAATGGCTCTCTCAGGGGCCCTGATGAAAGGACAGAAGGAGCCTAGTGCTGTGTCCTTGCCCAGGAGCAGACTTTGGGGCCAGAGCCAGAGCTTCAAAGGAATTAAGCTTTCAGTTCCTGGGAACTTGGCCTTTCCCTGTGAAGAGGCTGGAGTCATCGTTCCCAAGGCTGCTGTGTACTTGATCTATAATGCTCTTGAGATAGCGTGTGTTGTCTTAGTTCAACACAGTTGGACAAGCCAACTGTGGACTGTCTCGTTGTATGGTAGCTGCTGCTGACTCTGTCCCGCCTCTCCCCTGGAAAGAGTACCTAAGATGCTGTACTTCTTAATGAATATGCTTGGCATAAGACAGCTTGTGCAAGGCCTCCTGATCTCAAGCATTTCTATCTTCTTACCTTTTGATCTGGTCTTCTCTCTCAGGACTTGTCACTGAAGAATGACCTGCTGGTCCAGGTCACAGAGATAAAAAGCCTTTGATGTTAATGGTACATAAGTGTACATTACTATCCCAGACTTTTCTACTAGGAAGAAGTAGAAATAGACAAAACACATTAAGTAGTAAAATCCAACATTTATCTACCAGAATAAGACAAATGAAAAATATACTTTTTTCTTTTATATCATCAGGTCAGTTGTTTCGCTGAAACAACTTTGTTTCAGTGTGTCCACATTGTCCACATGTGTCACGTGGACCCCGAAGATTCATGAAAATAGATGCATAGGGTGTCATAAAAATCACCAGTCGGGACTGGGGAGATGGCTCAGTGGTTCAGAGCACTGGCTGCTCCTCCAGAGGACTGGAGTTCAACTTCTAGCTTCCAACTTCCCCACGGCAGCTCACAACTGTCACATTCCAGGGGTTCTGACACCCTCATACAGATATACATGCAGGCAAAAACACCAATGCATATGAAATAAAAATAAATAAAATTTAAAAAATCACCAATCAAGGCATTCACTTTAAAATGTTATTTGTGTAAGATCAAACCAAACAGCTGTGCTCAATATGATGCAATTCTTGGAGACTGTAGCTGATTGAAGCTTTTGGTTTTGCTTAACTTGCCCACAGAAGTTGACTAACCTCTATATCCTCAGCAGCCGACCTTATTGGCTCAAAAAAGAGATGAGTTTGCATCTTACAAAACTGCTTCCTCCTTCAATCTTGATACCTCAAGACTGCTTCTCATTGGCAATTCTACACTGGTTCATAACCTCACATTTGCATGATACAAGTCTGTGATGCTTGTGGGGCACATCAATGCTGGAGCAAAGTCCTCCATGCTTCTGAAACAAAGTCATATAAATATGAAATGCTTCATAGTGTGTAATGGTTTTCAAAGTAGCACAAGAGTAAATGGATAACCCAGTAGAGAGTTTTTCCTGTTCAGATTCTACCCTTTTGACACAGCAGTGGCCTGTCCTGAGCCATGAGGATACCTCTTCCACCCACTGGATGACTTCTGTTGTCATAGTCTGGTCCTCTGTGCTCAAAGCATTACTTTTCAGTGCCACCATGTGACTAAAGAGCTCAAACTATGTGTATTCACATATAGCCATACTATATGTATTCAAATTTTGTTTCTTTTCTTTGCCAGTCTGGAAAAATGTCTCTGACAATTTCCTCTTCTCCAAACATAGAGAAAAATTGCACCTAACTTGAAGAATCTTCAGGGGGACTCATGCAAGGTGCTTGGCAAGTCCTGCACAATAAATGCCCAAAAGACATCGTCTCCTCAGTGTTGTGATGTTTGGGTTTCAGTGCAAATGTGAAATGGGCTGAGAGAAGACTGATGGATGGGGGTGGAGAGTCATACCAAATCTAGGTTTTGGGGCTCACTCACCCTAAAAAAGCAAAAACAACAACCAGACCCAAACCTTCAAGTGGTGTGTCAGGAGGCTGTAAATGCTGGGTGGCAGAAAATGAAGACCACATCGAGTGAATATCCAGAGAAGTCAGAGGAAATGAAATAGGATTTTTCTAGAACAAATGATGTAGGGACTTTGTAAAAAAAAAAAAAAAAAATCCAATAACTAGGCCCAGAATTGAAGATGTACCCTTTCTGAACTCACAGTGAGCAAAGGCATGTTAGCCTTTTTGGAAAACAAACAAACAAACAAACATTGAAATAGATTCTTTTCTCATATAATACAATCTGATGGCAGCCTTCCCTCCCTCCACTCTTCCCAGCTTCCCCCACCACCTCTTTTCTCCCCTAGATCCACTCTGAAGGGACACTAGCCTACAGAAGCATGGCTCTGGCAGGCCTTGCCCTTCTCCTCCATTCCCTCTGCCTTGCTAAAAACTGTTAGATTCCATTCCTGAAGCTGGCCACCAAAGTCTTTTCCCATACTTGGCCACTTCCTCCTCCTGAGGCTGACTACCAAGGTCCAGCTATCAAAGTGTTGAAGTCCAGCCATCAAAAGCCCCCTTTGGCTCACCTAATTAACATGCCCAATTAAGATTAAAGGTCTCATCCTAACACAGGGTTTCTCAATTTACCTTCACAAAGCATTTTCCTATGTGCCACATCTGTCTCCTCTCTATCCCTCTGGGACAAATAGCCCTTCCCCCTCTCTTGTTCCCTTCCTCCACTCTTTTGACTGGACAAGGCACCAATCGATGAACCTATGAATATATCAGGAATCATTTCATTGATTTATTTTTGTCAGTTGTGTTTGGTTCTACCCTACGTCTCTGGACTATCCATTCTCCAGTTCCTGGCCATTCAGGCAGTGTAGGGCATTGGGTTCCACTCATGATGTGGGTCTCAAAGTTAAATCAAACGTTGGTTGGCAACTCCCACAGGTTCTGCCCCACCATTGCCCCGGTATATCTTGCAGGCAGGACAAATTGTAGGTGGAGGGTTTTGTGGCTGGGTTGTTGTCCAGGTTTCTATTTCCATAGCCTGCAGAGTACCTCCTCACCCTAAAGAGACTAGAACATAGGGAATCCATGCCCACACCAGCCTGACTTCTCTATGTTCAATGAGCTGTGTAGATGTTGTCCTCAGCAATGGGGCCCCACTGTCAATTTTTGGAGAGTGACCTTCTGTCCTAGCATCAGCCTGTGTTGTTCGATGGTCTCCGTGGGACCTCCTCAGCCAAAAACTCAACCGAATGTAACCCATTCCCACCACTGGAAGCCTTGCCTGGCTATAAAAGATGACCAGGTCAGTCTCCATATCCTCCATTACTAGGAGTCCTTGCAAGGGTCACCCTCATAGATCCCAGGAAGTTTCTACTGCACTAGACTTCACACCACCTCTTCTTTGACACACAGTTGATGTCCTAGCTACTTTACGTTTTACTGAAGGGCATCTGTGACTCAAGCTCAGGAACAGTTAATTGATGCCATGTGTACCATGGCCCATTTCTTTCTACTCAGCCTATTGTACATTATGAGTAACTAGTTGGCTTTGTGCCTTTTGAGGAGAGTAACTTTCTAAATTTTAACAACTTAACACAGGTCCAGGGTTATAATAGTCTCACTACTGAAAATTCATGTTTATCCCATTGTGTAATGATCTTTCATATCACACAATAGTTTGAGAACTTTGAGCAACACTAATTTTATTCAATTTCCTTTATTGAGTACTTGTTAACAATAAAAAGATATAGAGTCCTATTCCAAATTCTAAACTCAATTTTTAACTTAAACCTTGAGTTTCCTAAATTACCCAGTCTGAAGTAATTCTCTTTATACCTGAAGAATGGTTTTATTGAAATGTTTGAGAGAAAACATGTGTATCACAAGAAGCATATGACAAACATCTCGAGAGTACAAATCAAATGTAAAAATACCAAAATTTAGCAGGAAATCCACATTGCATGAGAAATATGTAAAGCCACTGGTTGTAACATGGTTGGTTTGCTTGTTGTGTACTGAACACCCTTTGAGAGCCTAGCCTCCCATGGAGAGGTAATTGTATCTTTGGGTTTGTCCATGGACTACATTCAGCCCCCCTCTTCTCAAGGAGGTAAAGCTCACTGAGCAGAGACGTAGCTGTAATGGATCCGGCCACCAGGATGATCTTTGGTGGATTCCTAAGCTAATCAGAACTTTCCTCATTGAGATAATAAAAGCCCTGCATGGCCCTATATTTCTTTCAGTTCCTACCCCACAGGAGACTAACTACTGTTTTCCTTATGTTTCTCATTCAGAAACAAAAAAATCTGTGTTCAGACTTGCTTGAAGATTAGTTTCTGCTTGTTGGTATTTCAGATTCTGAAGTCAATGTGGCTCTTACAATTTCCCCTTAAAATCAGATTGTTGATTTAGGATTATAAAAAATACTCTGTTGTCTGGACTTTGGATTTTCACTGAGAACGGCCTTCCCTTGATCGTCTTCTAGATCCTGAGTAGAAGGAAATGACAGTGGTTAGATGTGAATATGACAAAACCTCATGGGTAAGAACGGGGTGCCCTGTGTACAAACCTATCTGTCAAAAGTGACCATTGCTCCTTGCAATAAGATTTATTTAGATCATGTTGGTCTGAGTACTATCTTCACTTTATGGTGAGAAAAACATTATGCCTTAATCAAAGGTGTATGAAAACATAAAACTCGATGATTTGAAGTCTCTGGAAAACTGAAGTATGCCCATAAAAATTCACGATAAATTTATAATTAAAAACATATGCAATTCAGAGGTGCAGGTGAGCCAGCCCTGAGGGTGTGAGAGCAGGAGAACTGACCCCTCTCCCCCATACTCCCTGCAGTGGTCAGAAGAGAGGGCACTGCACCTCACCTGAGCAAAACAGTAGAACTGGCCCTGGTAGTATGAGTGTGCATGGGTCAGATCTAGGGACCTGAGAAGAGGAGAACTGGCCCCACTCCTTTCTGCAGGCTGCATTGGGTGAGCTAGCTGAGGCAGTTCTGGAGAGCTCACTTAGGCAGTGATGATGAGGGAAATCTGGTGGGCTGACCAACCCAGCTACCACTCAGACCCAGAACCAGGGCTATGAGTTGGCCCATGCCAACATCCACCACATCTATGAACTGTTGCAGCATGTGAAAGGACTGGACCTGCGGATCCAAACCTGCAGGATCTCCATGACAATGGACAACAAGGGCATATCCAAGAGGAGCCCCAGTGAGCGCTCTTTAACAATAGTGTAGCAGAAGCCAGAGGCCTCCAACCAGACTCTTTTTTTTGTTGTTGTTGCTGTTGTTTGTTTGTTTGGTTTTGTTTTTTCTTTTAAATTTTTTTTTGTTTTGAGAAGGAGGTTGCATGGGCAGAGGGCAGAAGCCAGGGGAAGGGGAGATAAGTGGGATCCCAATGCATGATGTGAAATCCATAGAGAATCAATAAAAGTTGAGAAAAAATAGAAAACAAAAACATGAAATTATTTTGCAATTAATTACTTAGTGTCAACATTCTATATACTGAGTCAGCTTAAGGTCATATTTTCATATACTGTATTTATGAATCCTGTGAATTCATTTCATTATTAGTGTGTGATTATCATAATCATTAGAAACTTTCAATTCTATGTTTGTAAGCTCTACATAGGAAATCTTTGCTGTTTTAAAAATTGAAATGTTTACTAACATAGGAGAAGATATTAAAAAATAGACATAAATGGAAGAAATCATATTGTAAATGTTATATATATAAAATAGAAGATTAAATTATACAAGTACTTATATGAGCACTTATATCTCAACTACACCCACTCACACAAGTAATATTTACAAGAATTTGGGTCTACCTGTTCTCAGCTCTGATGGGAAAGGATTTTCTTTCTTTCTTTCTTTTTTTTTAAATATTCTTTGTTTAAATTTTATGTGTATGAGTGTTTGTGTATATGTCTGTGCACTGTGTGTGCAGTGCCCATAAAGGCCAGAAGAGGACACCAGATCCCCTTGAATTAGAGTTAACAGATGGTTGTGAGTCATCATATGGGTGATGGGAATCAAACCTAGGTCCTCTGCAAGAGCAGCCAGTGCTGTTACCTGCTGAGATGACATCACTCTAGTCCCAGCATTTCTTTCTGATTTAACTCAGCTGTTCAATACATTTAACTATTTACACAAGTCTATTTGCCATTCTTTTAAGATCTGTTTTACTTTCAAGTAAGAAAGAACATAGACAGTTATCATGACAAATTCATCAAAACTCACTAAATTTTCTGTTTGTTCAAAACCAAAATTCAATAAGCTACATTAAACACTTTCCTCTGTAAATTACATTGTAGCAAAATCTGTTAAACATGTGTTAGCATATTTGGTATACTTACCTTGAACCCTTTTGCTGCTTTGTATCTTTTTTGCAGGTGTGTCTAAAATGAAATATTTGTAGTTAGAAATGCTTTGAGATTTCAGGTAAAATCAGGAGGCCATTACCAAGGACAAAAGTATAAAGTGTAAGGAACCATTGCTTACATGTGTAGTTATTGTAGTAGTAAGCTTACTGGTCCTTAGGACTTCACGCTGATGGAGAAGTTACCTGCTTCCCCCATATCACAGTGAGTCTACACCAAAACACAGTGTTTTGTTGTGTCTTTTGGAGTCTCTTAATTTGTGCCATTTTTGCATGAAATAAATGGCTTTCATATTGCTGACTTCAAAAAAAAAATATAACACTATCTTCCAAGAAAGTTACTCATATTTTAGTTACTGTATGTCCTATGTACGACTCTGTAAAATTCTCACTAGAGACCAATAAGCAATTTAGAAGTGTGCCAAGCTGGGCACGATGGTGCACGCCTTTAATCCCAGCACCCAGGAGGCAGAGGTAGGCATATCTATGAGTTCAAGGCCAGCCTGATCTACAAGGTGAGTTCCAGGACAGCCAGGGCTACACAAAGAAACCCGGTCTCAAAAAAACAGAACAAAACGAACAAGAAAGAAAGAAAGAAAGAAAGAAAGAAAGAAAGAAAGAAAGAAAGAAAGAAAAGAAGGAAGGAAGAAAGGGAGAAAGAAAAAGTGCTAATGTTCATTTCCCATAATTCCACTGCCCATCCTTTGAAATCATTGACTGACAAATTAAAAAGCTATTGGTAAGAAAAAATTTCTTTTTTTCTTTAATTTTTCTTTTACTCTATGTATGGGGGTGTTTTACCCGCATGGATGTCTATGCACCACATGCATGCCTAGTGTCTGCTGAGCACAGCAGAGGGTGCAGAGCCTATTGAACTAGAGTTAGACTGTTGTGAGCTGCCATGTGGGTGCTTAAACTCAAGACCAGATCCTCTGGAAGAGCAGCCAGTGCTCTTAACCACTGAGCCATCTCTCTAGTCCTGACATTTTTCATATTTAAGAGTTACAAGTGTTCTTACGATTTGTGTTTCATAGTTAAAAAATAATTCTCTAATCATTTTAATATGTTAGTCCTGGTGTGACTATCTAGTAAGCCCAAGGTTACATTTTATCTTCCTTTTGAGGTTATTTGGGATTAAAGACTGATTGGTTCCTGTGGTGGTTTCATTTTTCTGATTGACTTCATTTTTTTTCTTTAAAAAATCTTATTCATTTTCTATGTATCATCAATATTCAGCAATAAAGCTGATTTTCTTTATTGGGATTTTTTAAAAATTTTTTACAAGCATCATGTAAGATGTATAACAACAAGCAAATGAAAAAAACCTACATTTTAAAGAATTTATGAGCTTTGTTGCAATCTTAGCACATTTCCAACACATCACTTGTCCATAAGGCATGTAACCATTTGCTGTATCATATTAGCACTGTAGTTAAACATAGAACCATAGAAAACCTTTTGAGATTGGATAGTAAGTGAGAAATGTCCTTGAATTATAAAGTCTAAGTAATTACATGTCAAATAGACATTTTCTTAACTACAGCTTTATTTGATAATGAAATAATGATTCACAAAGTATCATCACAATGAGATGGATGCAACCTTAAAAACTGAATAAAGATATGGTTTGTAGTGAGCTTATTAAGTTTTACCTAGTTGCAAAATTGATTTTGGGATCAAGAAGAATCTTCTAGGTTCCTCTCTTCAAGTGAACAACTGCTTTTAGGTTCCCTTACCCACATTTGGTAGCATCTGATGATGACATTTGTCAGTTACCATTATTCTACTATGACAGCATCCAAATTAGAAATGTTCAATGAGGCTCAGAAATATCTCAGAAGGAAATTATAGTAAAATTCAGAGCCTGGGTTTGCTCTCCAGGTTCTAAAAATGAAAGAGCTTTAGGAAGTGACTCTTGGAGAGGTGGATGTGAGAGAGGAAACAGACACCTGACATCTAGGGGATGTTTGTGACTCAGTGTCAACTTGATGTTTAGAGAGCTGGAAAAAGAACACTAACTTCTCCAGTTAAGGTCCATATACTAGTAATGATATTGCACATTATGAATCTTTAAAAAGATTAATGTATTTATTATTTATGTGTGTGTTCATGTGTGTGAGTTTATATGCATCACGTGTGTGCAGTGCCAGTGGAGACCAGAAGAGGGCATCAGAGCCCCTGGAACTGGAGTTACAGGCAGTTGAAGGCTGCTCTGTGGGTGCTGAGAACCAAATCCCAGTACTTTGAGGGAGCATTACATGTTCTTTACTTCGGAGTCACCTCCCCAGGTCCATGCCCTCCTTAAGAAAAGAGAAATCCCCAGAAATGTTTTGCTCAACCTTCTAAAGTGGCACTCTTGAAACTCATGCCTTATAGATCTATGGGCAGTTCACATCCAGAGAAACAAAAGGAACTCTGGGAGAAACAGAAATAGAAGTGGCTCTATCAGTTAAAGAGAAAACAACATTTTCTTGAAGTGTAGCACGTATATTCTGGGAGGAGGAACCAATTCTTTACTATTCAAGTGCCATCTCAAAGAAAACTTTCAGAGTCTTATTAATTAAAGGAGGAGGAACATACTTACCCACAGTTTCAGCCTATGGGAATGAAACAACATAAATCGGGGAAGGTTTTAAGTAATTCTCTAAAAAGCACTGCCATTCCACCAAGCTGCTGACTATGGCAAGGGTTAAGAAGAAAAACAAAGAATTCAATTTACACTTCACACTGTGTTCACTCTTGTTTCAGGGTCCTCTATGTTTTTATGGTGAAGAGTTATTTAGGGAGCCCTATACTGCATTGTTGAGGACTCATTGGGTTCATTTTGGCTTAAGAATATGCCATAGGCTCCCTGCCTTCTGGAAGGAAATCATGTGGTTTTCAGATATGTGTGAATACATACTGAAAAAAAAATACAGTGTTGGTTGAATAAAAAATTACTATTACAAATCCAGAGACATGATATAAGAGATGTTATCTATATTAAAATAAGCAAAAATGACTTCCAGAAATATACGAGATCTTAAGAGGAGTTATATTTTCTTAGACATAGTGATATAATTTTTAAAAAAATTATAAGCAGAAAGCCATCTGAGCTCGATTTTAAATTAACATCAAATTTTATGTGTCTATCTTGATTTGTAATATACTGTAAAAAGCATATTTGTTGTAAACTTCTATTTACTTGTACTCTGAATAATTTTAGTCTGATGTTTTATTGTTAGTAAATTGAACTAAAAATGCATTTATTTAGCTGTCAATGAGCCAAATGATTTTTAAAACATTTTCTAAAAAAAAAAAAAATTGTGAAAAAAAACATTTCCTATTTTTGTTTGTTTGAATAACGATCACTGAGAGTTTGCATATTTTGAATCCTTTCTTTTTCTTTTGAAAGTAAGTCCATCTAATGCCACAGACCAAGAACATTCCATACATCAAAGATTAATTTTATATGCTGAAAAATATATAATCCTGAGTACAGATTGTCACTCAAACAGTAAGCAGGAATGCATATTCATTTGTAAGAATGCAGTTTTGGAAATGCAAGTTGCTAAAAGCTATTTACGCTTAACTACGCACCTACGAACCCCCCAAACATGCCTGTCTTTGTCATGGGGACAGTGAATACGATTTTTGGAAATATGAAAAGCTTTTTCAAATTTTAGGCTTCTCTACCAGCTAGCAAAATCATTCCTCTTTTTCACATAGTCAAAATATCTGCCCAATTTTCTGTGTCAAGGCAAAAAAGTATTCATTGCTCCCCACTTTACACCATGAAACTTTTTAAAGACTGTTTAACCAGTGATCCCTTCGGGGAGCAACCACTTACACACGCCAGTCAATTTGCTGAAGACAGCTCACCACGCTGTCTTTTTAATCTAATTGAAGGAACAGCCTGCATGCCCAGTCTTTAAAAAGCTGAAGCCCTTCTCCACCGCCTGTTAAGGGGTTAGTTGTCAGTCTTTTACTAACCTCCCTGGAGCAGTCTTTTAATCTCCTCATCTTCAAATAAGTGACCATCGCCACCTTCAATGAACTTTGTGACCTTGGAGACCTCTGAGAGGACACATGTTCACAGCAGAAATTGGTTCACTCAATAGAAAGGAATTTGACATGATACATGCTGCCACCTGCTCAGTAAAGAGCTCCAGACCACCTCTCAGCTCCGTCTAAGTTTTGGTTGTTGACTTTTGGTACAGTGTTTCCATCAGCTGTTAAGCAGTAGACCAGGAAACAATCTGCGGGGCTACCACTACTGGCCTTGTCTCCAGTTTTAGAAGGACCCCATATGCTGGTGTGGAATCTGAACACTGGAACAAGGTGGCACAGATAGCATGTTCTAGGCCTTCAAGGGGACAGGTGGCTCAATGCCACACTCTTGCTTTTCTAGACGTACTGACCTTTTTGTAGAAATTTCTGCAGCGTCTCCCCTGTTCCTCCACCTCCTGTAGAAATCCTGGTGTATTTTATCTCAGGACCTAGGGAAAAACAAGGCTGCTCAAACTCTTCTTGTAAAGGCAGAAAAGAAAATGTTTTAGACTGTGTGGGCCACACGGTCTGTGCTGCAGCTGCTCAGCAACCTAGAGCAAGCATAGCCAGGGGTGCTATGTCAGTGATGGACATGGTTGTGCCCTAGTGAAGCTCATTGTAAAATATGAGGCGCGGACTATGTTTGCAGAATGTTTAAGTAAAATATATAAGATACTAAATTTAAAATTTTAGCTTAATTCATAGATGTGAGTCTCGTACAAAACTTATTGAATTTGTCAACTGGTTTAGATAGACTCATACATCTTGGTATGTAGATGTATAGATTTTAAAATTAATGGAACCCCAAAGCAAAGTCCTCTTAGTATTCAATAACTCAGTAACAAGCTATAAACTAAAGGCAGAATATCATAAAGCACATATATATACACAGAGTAACAATGCATGTTTACGGACATATCTACAAAAAAGTCTTTGAGTAAGAAATAGGTAACACAATTAGAATATTGTATTTTTTTTTTTGCAGAAAGAAAATGGGAAACAGAGTAACTTTACTAGTCTCTATTACAAAAACTAAATTTATGTAATACAATATTTTAGGGTTAGCATAACTTGTGTTTATAATGTGAGTAGCGCTCATGTATGGAATTAACAATTACCTGTAATGATCCGTTCTTCCCGGGTCTGTTTTTCAGTTATTTCAACAGGAACCCCATCTATGATTTTGGTGTACTTTTTAATGACTGGCTCTGAAGGCAGAGAAAGAAAACAACTTGTGATTTACCTACCCTCTTACAGTGTTTCTACCACCCAGAGCTGGAGATTTCAATCAAGGATGTGTTTCTTACAACACTCTTGTTTAAGAATCAATTGTAGCCATTGTTGGAACAGACTGTAAATATATTCTGACCAGCCTAGGCAACTCTTGGGTCTCAGGTGAGTGGGAGGGTTAGCTGGCAAGCTAAGTCTGCCATTGGAAAGGAAACCTTACAATAAAATCTAGTGCTGACTTGTTAGTGCAGGCCCTAAAACATTTATTACATTTTTGTTTTAGCATGTGCGTGTGTAAGCTATGGCGTGTCCATGTAGGTCAGAAGACAGTTGGATCCTTTCACCATGTGGGACTCAGGGATCGAGCTCAGATGTCAAAGTCAGGGGAAGCTGCCTTTCCCTACTCACCCATCTCACCAGCTGGTATCACCAGAGTCTCACACAACCACCAACCCCTTTCTGTTCTGAAAACAATGTGTCTTTTTGTGTATACATTATTGTAATCATTATACTTCATGGTTACTATTCACATATTCATAAGAAGTGGCCAGGGGGCTTAATTATTAAACTATGGCTGAGCCCACTTAAAAATAAGCTACACTCTATCCCTGACTAGCTAGCAAGAACTCAGACCTAGTAAAATGCCTGGGTAAAATGAAAATCAAGAGAAAATCAGCTGGTTGATCACTCTAAACCAACTCTACTTTAAAATGTCACGGGGACGCCATGTAGGCATAAGGAAAGGCACAAGGCGTACCTCCATGGATCACTTCTGTCACTGTTTCGCCTTCCTTAATCAGTCTGAAGTCAGGTTCACCTTCAATGTGGATCTTGGTCATGGCAGGTCCTGAGACATTAGTTTAGGAGACAGATTAGTGCTTTACCGCAGCCCCTTACATTGGCCCAAATAAGAAGTTTATTTCCACATTTCTTGTTGTTCAGATTTCAGTCTTTCTGGTTTTATGAAACCAGGTTTAACCATTTCCTGTTATCTTTAGGCTAGACATGATTTAAGACAACAAATGATTCGGCTGCATTTGTTTATGCTGCCGCCCCACCCACCCACCCACCCGCTTTAGCATTTACGGTGATGCACGAGCAAGCTGCACACACCAGCATCCCTGTTAGTGGGTGTAAGGTATGATCGCACCAAGTATTTTATGTGGCTTTCTCTGGGAAACAAAACAGCATTACGGATTGGAGTTGCTCAAGTGACAACTGGTTTAAATCACACTTTGCAGTAAGATAGCATCTGCCAATCCTTACTAAAAGATTTCCTTTAATTTTTTTTTTATCACTCATGACCTTATATTTTTACATAAGAACATATGACTGAACATTAAAAAATCTAATATACTTACCTTGAAGATGCTACATTTTAGGCTTTATAGAAAAGCTGACTTGAGCACTTACCTTGACTAAGAAAGGTATGCAAACAGCAGCACCAGCTCACTAACAGTTAGGCAGCCCTTCAAATGCACAGTGGGTTGCATTTGCCTTGCAAAATGATTTTGTTCCCAGAGAAAATCAGTTTGAATGTTAGAAAGCTTACTGCTACATTAGTCGATCAGGGATGTTTCATAGAGGAGTGAGAATGATTCAGTTCAGTACATTTAACTTGCACTTTTCAATAGCTGAATGGAGTTATAATTGATTATCTTTGAGAGGATTGATTTGTTTGTGGAGAAATCATCAAAGTACACCATTACCCAGAACTAAGTAACAAGTAATAAATAATGAGAGAGAGAGAACCATTCTTTCAAACCATAAGTATTTCAAGCCATAATATTTTATATGTGAGCCCAATATGATGGCTAACATAAAGGGTAGGAATAGTTTCTAACATGCAGTAATCCTCAAAAGGGAGTTTGCACAATGATTCAAGACAAGGAAATGAGTTAGTACTATGTCTAAGGATCTTTGTTCTTTAGAAAAGCCAAATTGAAATTCTGGAAGCACCTTTTGTTATTAGATATTACTACAAAAGAAGGAATTTTAGTAAACATTTCTTTTTTGTACATTTAAGATGATAACTTGGAAAAACATCTAGCACAGTGACTGTTCAATTTTAACTGACTTACTCTTAATTCCAAAGTTTGGTTTAGTGTCTTTTTGACAAAAAAATTCTAAAATTATGTCTTGGACTCTAATGCGTTTAGTAAAAACTCAAAAAGCATCAATGAATTCACAAACACTGAAAAGGGAATGAAGTAGTGAATCGAAACTGCGGATGTTTGCTGGGAGGGCTTTTGTTTCTTCTGCTGTGCTACACTGGAGTATCACTGTCCCATTTTACATTGAAGAATATTTACAGATGAGATGACCCCCAGCTCCACCCAGATCATAATGAGGAAGAACCCAGGTAGACTGGTGCTCAAGGCTGCTCCCAACTGAAGACAGAATGATGTATAGAACCCTGTTGACAAATGCTGGGAGGATGCACGAGTTAAACAAAGAAGCACGGAAGGAGAAGAGTCCTTGAAAACAGAAACACGGCACACGTGAATGACTTCAGTTTGGGAAGCTGTCTATCAGTTATAGTGACATTTTATTGACTATGATTTTTTTTTTTTTAAAAAACAATGTCTTTGGCTAAAATCGGTTGATCATTTTTCACTGGCATGATCAGTATATGATCAGCCAAACACTTTAAATTTAATTTCTACTTAAAATCTAAATTTCTCCTCATCAATGGGTAGAAAATAATGAGATGGTTGAAAATTATTTTTTTTTAAAAAAAGCTAAGCACAGATTTTGTTAAAGAATAACTCAACTGTAGGCCCAAGAATGAATGATATCCATAGCTAGCCAGGCAGAGAATTAACCTTGTGTTTTCAATGAGTTTAAGTTAGGGTTACTTTAAAGGGAAGAAACACATGTAATTTAAGTTACCATCTCATGCCACAGAATGAAAAACAAACCCAAACCCAAGAGTAATCAGAACAACAGTGTTCCGAAGATTCAATGAAAGGTGTAATCTGCCCCTCTTTTGAAAGACTGTTTTCATCTTTCTCATGGAAGAAAGACAACACAGGTGTGTTCTTTGTGGCAAATTACTGCCACAACATGCATAAACGTGGACACTGGTCCTTAGGTTTGGTCTAAGTGATAATAAAAACGTGTGAAGTCAAGGTAATATCCAAGAGGTTGACGTCAGCTAACATATGAAGTAGAGAGAGAAAAGTAACATTGGAAATATGAGAGGTATCTATTTACTATGTATGTATATAAATTATGTTCAGAGTTGAAATGTAGGTCCAGGGTTTAGCTCACTAAACAACACTGTTTCTTTTTCTGTTTTGGCAATCTAAATTTAAATGTATATCATGTCTGTTTGTAATTTTTAAGGTTTTCATTAATGTATACTTTCTATACCCTCTTAGGTTGCTCACTGGAAAAAATGCCTGTATAATTTTGAAAATTTTTTAATGGCATTAAAGAGATTGTGTGGTGGAAGTTGGAAATAAAGCTACACAAAGCATATATTTCCTGAAGGAATCTACAGCAAAACTGATTAAGATTAATTTGTTATGTGATTGTCTGGGTACTAGTGTTGACGCAACTTCAATTAAATGAAAATAAATACAAGCAAATGTACTGAAAATATTAGGAATGCACCATCTACTTTGATTTAAAAAATATTGCACTCCACAATCTGCAATTAAACAAGCATGCCATTGTAAAGAAATATTTAGCATGTTAGTTTCAAAAAGAATGTAGGTATATTCAGAGAAATGAGTTGATTACATGGTACTTTTTTTTTTTTCAGAGTGGAAGGAACCATGGAGAATATTGGTTTTTACCTTCAGTTTTGGTAATAGGCTGAAGACTGCCTTGAATGACTTTAATTTTTGGTTCCACGAGTTTGGTTATAATTTTAGTGGCTGAAAATATAGAAAGTGGAACATGAACGGAGTTTACATAGAAACAACTCAAAGTTGTCCCTTTTGGTCTTTCTATGGTGTTATCAGCTATGGTGCTAGGTTCAGGCAATCACAGGAAATATTCACAGCACATTAATGTCTTCTCGTGTCCAGATGCTGAATCCTGCAGGCCAGTGACTTGACTATGTTCCAGAGGGGGGAAGCGCTAACTGAATGACGCATCCTACCTAGAACTCTACCACTCTGAACCACATCACTAACGCTCTGACTTCCCTTTGTGCTTCTTGAAAAGACTGGCTGTGTGGCAACAGAAGACAAATAAACATGATTAATTCCATGCAATTCACAATCTCTCAAATTGCATCGTTGGATTCTTTCTCAGGTAAAAGACGGATATGGAAAGACAAAGACCCTTGGAATACTCCCATGCATTGGGTATAGAAAAGAAGATATGGAAAATAATTCACAAGTTTAGATGAGAATAAATTTCAGCCAGGAAGTAATGAGCTTTCTGCAACGAATATGATGTGGTCGCCATTTAATTTCTAGCCTCATTATGATAATTTTAAGGTAGTGTTCCACGTAAAGGTGAATGTACATCACCTCCTGAGTGAGATTACCATGGACTTCAGTTGTGCAGTTTTACTGGATGAGCCAGGTCATCAGAGCTACAGGCCTCTTGTCATTCCTTGTCAAGAATGAAGTTGTCAACTTCAATGCCAACACAAGTGTAACGAAAAGTCAGCAGCACAGCATGCGCTTCTGCTGGTCTCAGCCCTTGCTCACACATGCTAAGCTGTGTGGGACCCTTTGAATTGTGTGCTAGGCCTCTATGGGAACTATTTTCCAACCATAGGTCATCTCTTGAAAACTCAAATTATGAAACTCTAAAATGTATCAAATCTGTGTTTTTAATTCTTGATTCCACAAGTGGTTCTGTTGGCACAGGACTCTTCCCCTGGAGCACACAGCGATCTCTGTTGCTATTGCTCACATGGAATAATTAATCAATTTTAAAAGTGTAGTACGGTGCTGAGAAATTTGAATGTTAGGATCTTGAGTTGGTTGCTAGCTTTGCTTTTGCGAAGGCTTAAATCATTTGGACCACTGGTCTAAAGATTTCCTGATTTTTATTCTTCTCTACATAAAATATTTTGTGTTTAACAACTTAGAACAAAGTGTGCTCCCAGATAAAAATTTAAAATGTGTGGTATTTTGAGGGAACGAAAAAAATAAGCACCAAGAAAACCGAAGAAATATTAGAGACAAGAAAACAAATAAGCCTGATAGTGGAATCTTTGCTCTAATTGGCCTGCACCTCTGTTGCAACAGCCCACACAGGAATGTAAACCCCAGAGCTACTTATGGCTGCTGAGTGGGCTGGCAAGTTACTAGATTCACATAATTTTGCAAACATAATTCACGTAATACTATAACAGTATTCTGGTTCATTATAAGCAAAATACTGTTGCCAATAGTGGAACTGATATGGATAAAGTGGGAAAGAAAAACAATATTTTCATAAAGATTTATAGCATGGGGAGTCACATATCTGATGGATGGAGGCCATGGAGACTCCTCTCTTTGTTATAAGGTATGTTTTTCCGTGGCTGGAATTTAGAGCATGATAAATCATCATGATTCCAGTGGGATGGAATCCCTGAGACAATCTCTGGGGCCTGGCCCCGGGATTGCAGAAGTAACATCAGAGGGAGAAGCAGACATTTTGTTTTGCTCCAGAGATTGACGTTCTTCCTTTTTCATGTCTAGCATTAATTGTAAGGAAAATGTTCATAATTAGCTGAATGTCCATGATATAAAGTAGAATAAATTTCTAGTCGGAATAATGATGAGCAATGTTTTAGCATACTTGACTGCTTGGTGGAAGAGCCAAAACAAAATGAAAAGAACTTCAGCTTTAAAAGCTACAGTGAAAGAAAGGCGGAGGTGGCCCGGGGGGGAGGGTGTTCGGGGAGGGGGCCCGCAGGGTACCATTATGAAGAAGTTATTTGATGATTGACAGCAGCATTTATGATGAGCGCGAAATGCCTTTTGCCATTGTTAAGTAGTTAAACTTTGATCTTGATAATCTGGTAGTGTAGGGGATTAAAAACAATCACTTAGTAGGCTTGGGGTTCCTTTGTCCAGTTTGGGATGTGGTTGTTTTTGAACCAGCATTTTTCATAAGAATTAGGACTTGTCTGCACATCTTCCCATGCATAGCTTAGGCCCAGGGCAGGATGATTGACAGTCCTTTGCGAATGCTATCCTTGTGCCCACTCATTATCATCCCCAGATAGATAGCTCTGGAGTGTCTTCTAGCAGCCTGTCCTTTCGTATACCCTTTTCATTTATTTTCCTCATTCTAGTGCACACCACTCCTGTTTCCAATTAGAAGAGAAGTGATTCTACAGAATTGGAGGGTGTGACCAAGCCTGTGAGGCTTTGTCCAGATCTCAAGCCCTGTTTGAAGGACAATGAGTTTCATAGGATTTGGAATTCTAAATACCAGATTATCAGCAGTCTTTGTATCCACAAAGAGATGCTTTCCTTTTTTGTTTGCTCATCAGCCCCATTTGTAGCCCAAACTGTTCGTATACTTACTATAGACAGTCATGGGGATTTCTTTGAAGGTGCTGCCACGAACAAACTAAAAATAAATGTTTGTGTTTAGTAACATAAAATGTATTGCACGCCAAAGACACTGTAATTCTAGCTAAAGTAAGAACAGCTACAGTGACTCAATAGAGATGAAGTCTGGTCAGGTGCTACAAAACCATCAGGTTTGTTACTAATTATTTTAAGATTATAAAATAATTAATCCACTCCTAAGTATATGTGTTATGCTGTATTTTTCCTGTTTTCTACATCATACTAAAGCTATGCTGATACTCTGCTGTACTAATTTCTAGTTTTTTATATTCACTCTACAACACCTGCTCAGCATACTAGAAAAGACCCAACAGCATTCTGTACCTTGATTTGGATGTATTTTATCAGTTTGTTCAGTATTTCCAAGAGCTGATCATTTCCAACTGGAATGTCTGTGGAGATAAATATTCAATGGATATGGTAAGAAAACGGGTGATAAAAACTAAGTCTACGTGGAGCAGCCCTAGTCCATCAACACATTCAATCAGTACAGACCTGCTGGATAGAGGAGTTTGTCCACGACGTGAATGACTCCGTTTGTTGTCATGATGTCAGATTCTTTGGACTTCAACTCATTCACCAGTAGCGTCTCATTTACCTTTCAAAATAAGGGGTGATGTTAAGGAGAAACTATACGGAAACCACTTAATAACGACAAGCACTTTATAAACCCCTTGTGGTAACTTACTCCTTTCACGTAGATTTTGCTTCCCTGTGTGGTCTTCAGGATGTTAGTGACTCCAGGTTCAAAGCCCTTTCCAATATAAACCCCTGGCGTCAGGTGATAAAGAATGATGTTTTGGAGAGCATTTTTATTTCCTGCAGGAAAAAACAGATGTTTATTTAATAATATGTTGCTTTTCTGACATTTTGATATAAGACTGAGAAATAAAACATTTTGTTTTCTGTTTTTCCAGTTCTCTGTCTTCTCACAATGTCGAAGTTTTCTCCAGTCGATGCCAATGCTTTATCAAAACATTAGTCATTTCAATCAATCCAAACTATACCAATTAGTCTTGAAATTATGACAGTTCCCTTTTATACCATGCAATTGTGTGTCTTTCAATAAATTATGACAGTAAGCAGTTTATGAATAAACATTAATGAATGACTTTCCTCATATCCGAAGCAGGTTAAAGGAAACCAAAGCTGGTTAAGTGAACCAGGGGTGTAGGGGTGGGGCTTTCTTTTCTTTTCTTAAATACGGGTAGAAAAGCTGGAGAACAAGGTTCTTAATTTAGGTGTCAGTGTCTGCCACCTGCCACTACTCACCAATAAGAATCTCCCTTTCTTCATTTGTCATCCCCTTGAAGGCCTCGTTGGTCGGTGCAAACAGTGTCCAGTCTCCGGGCTGTGACAGGAGATCTTTCAAATCTGCAGCTTCCAGGAGGCTGAGGAAAATGCTGAGCACAGAGAACAGGCATTGAATTTACTGTGTGTTAGATGTAGGTTCACTCAACCACACTGTACAGAGCAGGGTGGAATCCACGTGTTGTGGAAACTGAGAGACCATCTTACACATTTTCATGTGTTTTAAATGTAATCTCCCTGTAAAGTAAGATTTCTAACAGGGGAAGTGATTGGAATAATTTATAAATTTCTCCACCTCTGTTTTTCTTACAAAATTATTGAAGTCACATTTTATGTGACACAAAACTTTTGTTTCACTTGATATTTTATTGAAGAGGTTTTTTTTTATGTTGTCATTTTTAAAGAAACAATTATAAGAAAAATCTCAGGAGTAAATCAGACTATTAGACTTTTTCCAACCACCAAATCATACTATGATTCCCCAGGAACACACCAAATAGCTCTGAAAACATGTATTGATTTTAAAACATTTGCATGTATTTTTTCACTTTAATTTTTTAGATTCCTTTTGGAATTTCATCCCCAAGAACTGTATTTACATCATTTTTACCTGTCCATCTCCCCACTCTAACACCTCTTGTGTTACTGCCTCCATTGGCTCTTCAAACTCCTGTTCCTTAATTATACACACACACACACACACACACACACACACACACGTGTATATATATATACAGCCTGGTGAGTCCGGTTAGTGTGGCTGATATGTACACATGTTTAGGCCTGGAATGGGGTTAGACACCCTGTTATGTGGCTCCTCAGTGCAGAAGGTTGATTCCCTCTCTCCCCAGCCATTAATTGCCTGTACTTCCCAGTCTAGGGATGCAGCCTTGTCAAAAGTTCTGTCCTTCATGCTGATGTGTCACCTGGTACTGTCATTGTGAAGGTCTTATTTAAGTGAGCACACTTTTGTTATGAGTGAGCATCCCTGTCATACACAGAAGACACTGTCTCACAGCAGACATCCCGGTCCTCTGGCTCCCACAATCCTTCCTTCTTCCATCATCTTCCTCCAGCCTGTCTGTCAGGGTTGTTTTGCTGATGTATCATTGAAGTTAGCAATGCTATAAACTGGAGGCTTCTCAGGATAGCACCAACACGGCTCATTCTTTTGCACAGGGGCAGCCGGTAGACTTACCTAAAGCGCTTATCCTGCCTCAGTTTTTCATGCAGGGATTTCTCTGCTGGTTGGATGATCTCTCGGAATATGTGAATGGCGCCATTCCTTCCCTGCTTGCTTCCTCTCACCATGCATGAGTTCTCAATGCAGATGGCCTAGTGGGGGAAGAAAGACCCATGATGCCTTTTTGTGTGCTTAATTTGAGCTAGCCCTTCCAAGAGGTCAGCAGATGACGAGGCCAGAGAAAACAGCTTCTCTCTTGTGTGTGATGTCTTGTGACTTCACTGTGCCCTTCTCATCCAGTCCTACCACAAGCCAAGCCACCTTATGCATCAGACCTGTGCACTCTGTCAGCATGCTGAAGACTTTGCACACAATTCTACTCCTGTTTTCTTTTGGTCATCCTGTTTCATGGTTAGCTGCTCTGCACATTCTTTATGTTCGTATTAGCTATAAATATTCTAAAATTCAGTGCTTCTTGTAATCCTCACATTTACTACATTTTCTTGACAGTCAGACCAGTTATGTGTCTAGTTCTTAATTTATTTCCAGCTTAAAAAAAATTAATAAATGTATGTGCTTAATTTAATATATGTGCATATATAATTTAATGTATGCAGAACTATAATTTAATGTATATGTGTATGTATAATTTACTATATGCATATGTATGCTTCAATGTGTGTATATGTGTAATTTAATATATGTACATGTATAATTGAGAAGTTAATTGACTGAGTTATTTAAAATGTGTGCCTTGCCATCATGAAACCTTAGTGAAGGGCCACCATGGGCCACTTTGGTCTCTAGGTAATGCTTCCCTACCCAGGAAGCCTTTTGGCTACACTGTAATTCTGACAGACATTGTTTCCAGGAAATCCACTGCAGGATATAGTACGTTCAATTCATTTAATAGGATCCAGAAATCCGTATGATCCTTTTACAAATTAATCTTGAAAATCATTCAAATGAAATTCCGTTATTAAATGGAGAGATACCACAATAGGGGATACACTACACCTTTGACTCATCATGAAATCTGTCTTACAAACTACAGAGTATTCTACAAGGCAAATGCCTTGTCAGGAATCTTGGAGAATTTAAATGAGTGTTTCAGAACATAGCTACTTGTTAACTGAAACAAAGGCTAATTAGCTCATACATAGCACATTGGTACACCCTCCTAACCATCTTTCTCTGAGCTGTCCTCATCTCTGATCATATGAACATTAAATTTTATAATCACATTTATAAAAGTCTGAGGAACATTCATATGGCTCTTTGACCAGTACATGCCGTGTGACATTCAGGCCAGTGTAGATACACGTTCGGTCCCAGCCCGACCCACTTACCGTGCGATACACGAAGACTCGGAGTTGTTTGCCCCCAATGGTCTCCAGTATCTGTCCATTGTAGAGGTCGCTAAGGCCGACCTTAACTTTCAATATGTGATTTTGTAGAATTAGCTTAAGGAGGCGCTGATCCATGCTCAGAGTGTCATCTGTGAATAAATTCATTAGGAGGAAACTTTATTGTGTATGGATAACATGGCTGGAAGAGAAACTGGAGAGTGGGCAGTCTCTAATGCTGTTCATGCACACCCCTCATTCACATCATAAAGGTGTCAGCTGTGTACCCAATGCCAGCAAGGCCATCTGCCAGTACAAACTGACCTATCACCCCAAACGATCTCCATGAAGTTCTTATTGGGCAAACAATGGCTCCATCTACATAGGGACTATTTACTTCCATGATGGTCATCGGCAAAATCTAAATCTTTATAGTGGCCAAAGTTTTTTTTGTTTGTTTATTTCTTTCTTTTTTCCTGACAATTAAGTGTCCATCAGTCACATGAGTGACTGTTGATGAGTCATTTATAAGTTCATGCTTATTGCTGGTCAAGGGATCAAAACACACAGACTCCAAAATGTGGCTTAGTGCCAGAGCATAGGTACATTACTAATCTAAGGGAGATACAGTATTTCTAGAAACTCTAATATCTCTAATTAATAATTTCATATATTCCAACTTGGTATTTTAAAAAAACATTAACGTTTGATTTTTGTTCACTAAACTTTTTCTCACAACTTATATATTTCCCTGTGAAATAAGTGTTTAGAACAGATCTCAGCATGTGTTCTAAATATTGTCAGTGGGTAGCAATAACTGCATGAAAAACGCACTTCCCATCATGATCCGGAAGTAATCGTCTCTGGTTTTTATGCATTTATAATTTGACACCTATGTTTTCCAGACAGCAAAATCTAACCAACATTTTCTAAAATATCTGTTCTTTCTTACTGAGTACAAACACTGTATAGAAAGTCAGTCCCCCAGGGAGGAAGCAGGAACAGAACCCGGCACATACCAGAGAAGGCGTTGTTCACAGGTGCTAACAAAGTGTACTCCCCATCTGGCTTCAGAGAGGACGCCAAGCCCAACTGGGCCACCAGGTCCGTGAAAGTGGTTTGCTGTTTCCCAGCCAGCTCAATGACTTGTTTGGCTGTAAAATAAACCATTGCCATCTCAACAATGTTGTCATTGTTATGATCCTCATCCCAGCATTCGTAAGTCAGTGCCTGGCTCTTTCCTACTCTTGTAAGCTATTTACTTGAGCGTCAATCTAGTCAAACATCCTACCCTGCCTTAGTATGAAGGTTCGAGTTTCCAGCACAAATAATTTTCGAAGGAATTTTTCTCTCTGTCTTCCTAGTGTAGTTTTCTTTAATCCTCTATTACTCACCTTTCAGCTCTTTCTGCACTGTGGATGACATACTCTTTCTTTTACCCAAAGTCTACCATCACTCTCTCTCTTTGTTGCCAAGAAACACACTAGCAGTGAGGAAACCTTGTATAAAGACTAGGAACCGGGCCAAGGTCCTGCGCGGGCTGCCTAAGACTGCACAGGCCTTGGAGTCAGCATTCAGGGAGCACAAAGCCAGTCTGCTGTTTGTGCTCTTTCAGATTGCTCATTAGGTCTTCATGGACTTACTCTCCAAATACCTCAACTGGGTATTTGGGGACCCTGCTCACCAGAATCAGGGATGAGGACTTCGTCAATCAGGTGGATGACACCATTCTTAGTCACAATGTCTTTCTTGTTCACCATCTTAATTCCATTAATGGAGATGCTGTCCCCTTCGCATCCTATCTCAATTGTGTTTCCTTCCATGGTCTCGAACACGGCTCCTCCTGTAATAGCCTCAGAACACTGGAGGGTATTTAGGATGTGGTACTTCAAGAGAGCTGGGGAGAGAAGAGGGGAGCGGAGTCAACTTCTGGTCAAGGGAAATAACATTTGACCCTTAAATTATGCATTTCATCATGGAACTAAATT
Source organism: Peromyscus eremicus (assembly GCF_949786415.1). Classification (NCBI taxonomy): domain Eukaryota; kingdom Metazoa; phylum Chordata; class Mammalia; order Rodentia; family Cricetidae; genus Peromyscus; species Peromyscus eremicus. Next base: position 3,137,252 of record NC_081421.1, read on the forward strand.
CACCGAAGAAATATGACAGAAATGTAAGACTTGAGATATTAAAATCTTAACTATACATGTTCTAGGAAGGTGGGTGGGTGTTTTAAATCATTGCTGCAAAACAAACAGATTAGCTGATTAGAAAGGAGGGAGAGATAATTTGAGCTTTCAAAATTATTTTTGCAGCAGCAGGAAAACAAAAGAAAAAAGAGACCAAGTCTTTTAGCTGGTTTTTTGAAGTTATTTGTTAGCCAAGTCTGTTCTAAAACACTCAAACAGAATGCTGCATTAGCCACTTTCAAAAGACCGTTCATGATTTGCAAACTTGTTCTGAAACCTAAGGGCAAGGTAAGCCATTTCCTCAAGACAACACCTAGAAAATACAGACACCTAGCCACCATTCCCTCAAGACAACATCTAAAAAATACATCTAGAAGGATTTGCCCCTTGACTCTATTATATCGAGACTTACATACTCAAAGTTTGTCAGCTGTAGTTGGATAAACATATTTGGAGACTGAGTATATAAAATTTGTTATCACAATGCAAAACCTATTTGGCTGTTGAAAGGGAGGCTGGAAAGGGCCCAAATACATTTGTGAGTCAATGTGTGGTAGCCAAGGAGAACTATATAACTTTCTCTGTTCAGTTATACCTTGTAGCATACATTTAGAGTCAAAAGTATTGTATAATATGAATTGCATATTAAAATCAAACCTAATATTACTCTCCCACACTTGATTAATCTTTCTTTTTAATTTTAAAAACGATTATTTATTTTGTTGTATTAGTATGAGTGCTTCCTGCATGTATATTCATGCACCACATGCATGCCTGGTGCCTACAGAGGCCAGAAGAGGGAGTCATTTCCTCTGGATTCGTGTGGGTACTGGGAGTCGACCACAGGTCCTCCTCAAGAGCAGCCAGTGCTCTTAACTGCTGAGCCATCTCTCCAGCCCCTTATTAACCTTTCACAGCCTCTAGAGCTTATTTGCTTGGAAACAACACCAAAGGCTACAACCTTGCAGCTGTTTCTATTGAGAATAATACCTAGTTGTTCTTTAAATCTTTTAAATGATGTTTTCTAGAGCACCTCACATTAAACACTTCTGGTCTTTTCTTTCACAACTGCCATTATTGGCAGTAACTGGTCTTGTTTCATTGCCTTCGTCCTAGGTCTCTTGGAGAGGAAGATATTTTTTTCCTACCTTCAGAAGCCACTTTGTCTCCCATGATCCTTTCTAGGACTCCCCGTGGGAGTTTCTCAAATGCTTCATTGGTGGGAGCAAAGAGTGTGAAGTGACCGTCTCTTCCAAGGGACTCCAATAGGTCGGAGGTGATGGCAGCAGCCTGAAACACAAATGGCTTTCAGAGGATCTGCATCGCAAAGCCTAAGGAAACTTGTCACACACTTGGCCTAGGTATCAGGAGGGAGTTGACAGCTTCACCAGAGACATTTGCTCACGTTAGACTGTTAAACTATTGCATTTTGGCCCAACCAATGAAGTCATTCCCAGTTTTTCTCAAACTGTTGGCTAGACAGGAAAGTCTGCCAGTGTTTTTCCGACTACAGCAAAACCAGCAACATGTACAGCCACTGAATTGACATGTGCTAAAGACACCAAACACACTGTCATCACACACCCAGCTTTCCTTTATCACCATGTCCAAATATGTATTATTATTTTATACAGGGTGGCATCTCCTTTGTAGAAAGGAGTTATTTTATGGAAAGTATTATAGAAAGTATTATAGCATATCTAGAAGTAGAAATGGTTATTTTATGGAATGTATTATAGCAGTTTGCCAGATTTGTTGAATAGCACTTTCGCATTCTGCAGATCTGGCCAGGGAAGGAAGGTTTTCAGTGACTCAGGGGAATCTGCCCTGGTTCTTACTCTGAATGATGACAGGTCGTCTTCTGCTTCGAGAAAGTCTTGGATGGAGGTACCTATTTGCGTCAGGACTCGATCAATGACGTGGACAACACCATTTGTGGCAATCTGGTTCCCGTGGATGACTCGAGCGCAGTTTACAGTGACAACCTGCAATCATTAGAAAAAAATCAGAGCCAGTGTTAATTGCTAGGACAGTAAGGCGATTTCCACATTCCCATTGTACTATTAGGTATGATGGAAAGAGCCTACATGCTGAGTGCTGATGCTGGGGACCTAGTAGGTGTAGCATAAAGAGCCTACACGCCTATACACTAAGTGCTGATGCTATCTGTGGATTAAGACCGGAGTATTGTCAAAGAGAAAGCAGTACCATTTAGAACCCCAGTCAATCAGGAGCATCTCTGGAGATTCAAGACAAAGAATTTCCTTCATTTGAGTTACTGATTTTATTTTTATCCTTTAATATTAATAGCTATAAACTGTTTCTAATATTGGTCAAAGAATTGTGTAAAGAATTCTGATTAGCTCTGAAATGAATTCTGAGAGAGGGATGAAAAATCACCATTGCCTGTCATGAAGTCTACTGAATAATAAATAGTATTGCCTCATCACTGGAATGTTTTTTTCTCTTCTGGAAATTTGAATGTTGGAAAAGACCTTGAGACCCTATTGTCAGTTTCCCATAGTCAGCATAGTGTCCAGAGAGTGACCACAGGGCAGTCACCACACTCTTTAGTGTTCATTTCACTATTTGTAAGAAACCCTTTAATACACAGTGACTCCTAACTGCCAATCATGCAGTCGTTAGGAGGAACCAATTGGATTGAAGTTTTACAAGGCCAAGTTTGTTTTAAATCATAATACAAGCATTGGTGTTACACTGACAAACATTTTATCATTTCTGTGAACATCCTAACAAGGAAATAAAATTCAGGAAAATATGACTTGGAAATGTAAATTTTAAAAATGAAACTTACCCCATTGGGATAGTGGTTAATAAAAAGCCCCAGATTGTTGTACATTGAAGGAATCACCATGCCATGCTTCAGGTCCTTGGTTAACATTCTCTTATTAACCATGTGGCTATGTAAAGCATTCAGTAACTCAACATTGACATTGTTCTCTAGTCCTCTGCGAATCTCCTAGGAAGAATTCAACAAAAGTTCATTGGTTTTGATTTGCTATTGAGGTTCTCTCCCCCACCCATTTAAAAATGATTGTTTACGTGTTATATGCTTTTGGGAACAAAATTTTAAAAATATATTGATGAAGAGACAATCTTCGTATAGGTTAATAACCAGGAATGTGACATCGTCAGACACTTACAATACAACAAGTAGGTTGTGATGTCAGCTACTCAACATGCTATTTCATTTGCATACTACACTTGAGGGATTTTGTGTTCTTCATGCTTGTCTTTTGGAGACAGTGTCTCATCATCAGCCCAGCTTAGCCTCAAACTCACGGCAACGCTCCTAACTGGGCTTCCCGAATGCTAGAGTTAATTACAGGCCTGTACCACCACCCTTGGCTATCACTTGAGATTTAGCTAGGATTTTATACTTGTTCCTAAACCAGTCTAAGCATCCATCATCCTGTACCTTCCCAATGCTGTGCCTCACATCTTGTACTAATGCTACCGTGCAATGACGAAAAGGAGAACTTCCGGGTACTTGTCATGGCACAGTAGATAATGGACAGATATGGAGAGGACAGAAGGACAACAGGCTTTAAGGGGCCCAATGATGGATGCAGCTGTTTTATTACAGTGGTTTGGAGGCACGTGTGCAGAAACAGGTAAGACTGACATGGGTGGGGACAGTGTGACAGCATTCTGCATGTCGGCATAGTAACTGTTGGGCAAGCAACTCACAACAACTCCATTATGGCATAGTGTTCAAAACATGTTCTGAAAGGCACAATGCTGTGAAAACTGAGTAAGGAGTAAAATAAACCAGCAATAAAACTGAAGGGCGTGAGGGGCTGGGACTCCGTGATCAGGCTAGGCTACTGGAAAGCCAATCAAGGGGTAAGATTATTCAGAAATGAGAACACAGGGAGCATTACCACAGCTAACCATGATAGTATGATGATTAGCTAATGTTTAAGGAATTGAGATGGGGGAGCCAGGGTCACTTACAGTTTTTAAGTCTGAATGTGGACACTGATTCTGCCTATTATGGGGGAAAGGGTTAGAGAAAAGCAAATATTTATGGAGATAAGAAATGGCTTACATTTTCTGTATCCTTTATTTATGTAGCCACATTATATTTGGAGAAGAAATAATGTGGAGATAGAATCCCTGGGGTTCCGAGGGAAATCGGTACAAACCCCACGGATTTCATGGCTGCACACACTAGAGTGAAAGGCAATGTCACTAAGATGCTGTTCCTGGAGAAGATCTCTAACTTTTTCTACCTAGCAGAGGATGCCAAGGTGTGATCTGAAGGAGCCAGGAGGAGGCTGAGGCGTAGGGGAAGACAAGAGCCCACAACCCAACATTAACATAGCAGAGCCACAAGATGCTCTGCCTGAAGCTGCATGGAGTCACTCTATAAATTTCAATTCACCTTCACAGAAATGGGAAGTAGGAACATGGTTCTCTACTAGTTGTATAAAATTGAAAATTGAGGAATATTTTATGAATTAATCTGTCATGACTTAGTCTGTTTTCAAGATCGAATATTGTTTATAACACTTGGTTTAAATATCCATACATATTTACTAACCTGATAGTCTTGGAATAGCCGTCTATACGGCATGTAGTTATGCATACATAAACAAATGCAAGCTATTTATATAGCTTTTCACTCAAGTATCGCTCTGCTATTTATAAACTATAATAAAACACAGCTATGTAATGTAATATAGCTTATAATAGATTTTTAAGTATAGCTAGGCATTTTAACTTACCTTTCTAATAGATATGTTATCTGAATTCGCATGTATTTTCCCACAACCAAGAAAGTAAGAGGAGAGAAATAAAATGTAATAATAATAAGCACTCTTTCAGCCCCTTCTGTGTCCCTTTAAAAGGGCTGTCTCCTGGGGAGTTCCACTACTGAAGTGTGAACATACCCCATAGTCCCAATAGCATGTATATGATAGAAAGATATAACATGTTCTTGGGTTATACGTAAGTTGACCAATTAAAATGAAAATGGCAGTATCCCACAGTGAATGTTTCAGATAATGAAAAGGATTAATTACAGAATCCAGGTTCTCCCAAGCCTCGTTACTCGGGGCAAAGTAGGTGTATGACCCCTTTCCTTCAATCTCTTCTCTCAGTTTTGAGACATCGGAATAGTGCTGAGTGGTAGTGGCTCCCACAATGCCCAGCGTGCCATAAACATGGTCAATAGGCATCACTGAAATAGTCAAGAAATGAGCAAATGATTAGGACTTGATTTCCAGAATATTCTTCTACAATCATTTCAACTTTTCACTATTCCCCCAATATATCCCACTAATCGATTTAAGCAATAACATCCTATGAATCACCTACTTTACACAAAAGTTGCATTTTTTGAGCAGTATTAATAAAGTACCACTCAAGCTATTATTTCTTATATTCTTGGTGTTAAGAAAGTGAGGTTTAAAATATCAAACTGAAGTAACATTTAGTAAATCCTGTGGCATCAATAACAGTTCAATCAGAATTTCCAGAAAATATATCCGATTATTTTATCTGAAGACAAGCTGCTCCTTGCTGCTCATTGAGACTAGCAAGGTTAACATGTCCTGCAACGCAGGCCTGAGTCCCTAAGCAGTGTATTATGTTTACATCTATAATTTTTGGGATTATTGGTCCCTAAAGCAGTGTATGGACTCAGTCCTTTACATTTGAATTTAAGGAAAACATATCTAATACTTTCTCTTGGTCTGAAAGTCAACCTGAAAGGTATGTCCAGCCTTCTGCAGACCACTTGTTTTTCTGACCCTGTTGACTTGAAAATTGGTGTCATTTGGAAATAGTCATAAAGTAAATGACTACTTTAGTGAATTCCCTGAGACAATTACTAAATTAAATCATAAATTCTGCAAAAGAACTCTCAATATGACAAAATTGGGTAAAAGTAAAAAGAGTTCCATTTAATAGGGTTTCATGTCTAGATTGAGCAAAACACATCCTACACCAATACCAGCTCAACAGTTTCCATGTGAGAAAACCTGTAACATAATTAATTGCTTACAGATGTGATATGAGTTAGTCACATAACATTGTCACCAACAGCATTAACCAAACCCAGAGTCTCAGCAACTGAGGTTTCTGACAGTCTCTCAGCTGCTCAGAACCGAGTGCTTTGGAGACTCCAGCCTAGCACCTCATTCGGAACACAGTATTACGCCAAGGACTGTCTATGGGTTGGTGACCATGAGAGTCAGTGCTCTGGAGTCAACACCTGATTGTTGACCTGTGCCCCAGGAAGAGACCGTTGTATTGAGGAATGGGAGCCTGCGGAAAGGTGATGATTGGTATTGCATATCCAGAGGAAATGAAAAGCATCTCCTTTTTTTGTTGGCAGAATTATGGGCGACCACATTTCAAAATGAGCACATTTCAAAGCAAGAGCCATTCCAAGCTCAGAGCTGGTCAGCTATAGATGTTGCCTTCCTAACGTAGGCGCCATGCTTCTAGTCAAGTTCAAAGATGGGGACTTTTGCAGGGTGGGAGCTGAGCTACTTCTGATTAGGCTTCTCATTTAGCACCCAGTGCGTGAGAAGGGAGGCCTACTATTTCAGACTTAGGGCAAGCATGTGTGATTAACACAGAAACGTGGAGAAGTTGCTTGTGATAGTGCTAAGTATGCTCACGCACACACCTGTACACCTACGCGCGCACACACACACACTGTTGGCTTCCCCACAGGCTGTCTAACTCATTCCTCACGAAGGAAGTGCTCCCCATTTAGTGCTGAAACGTAGATTTTACCTGCTGGGCAGCCTTTCATCCCTTCCATTCTCATATAGCCAGGACAGCATTCATATATCACAGTGCTACACAGAGGGGAAAATCTCAGTATTAAAACAGAGAACCGCAAAAGATGCACCTCTACATCAACTTAACGGAACATATCACTCATTCCCATGATTTGCTAAGATTGTAGAAGCCAGTTGTTATTTCTGCCCTTCAGATACCAGATATTTATGTAAGTTTGGAAAGGTTCCTGGGTCTTGATCCTGAAGAATAGAGTTTTTTTAAGCAGGTTCACTGTGCAGTAGACAGATGCCCTTAAACAAGTCACTTGATATATCAGAATTCAGTCTGCTCAATAGTTTAACACGAAAAGAGTAGTGATAATACCAAAATACAAATAGTTGTGAATCTCAAAAGAGTGTTTTTAGAATAATTTTGTAGCAAAAAAAGTAGCAAAAAAATATACTCATTAAAATATGCTACCTTGAAACAATAGAAATACATTGACTTCTTCTAATTTATAAAATTCTATCTCCCGTACAATTCTTAGAATGAATTAATTATACACAATAAAAGACTTCTTTGATGTTTTCATACACATACATGACATACTTTGATCAATTTTTGCTCATTTTTACCCTCTCTTGTCTTATCATTTCATCCACCCCCCCATGAGATAATATCTCAGGCACCCAGGTTGACCTTGAACTGCCTCTGAAGTTGAGGATGTCTCCAAACTGATCCTCTCGTGTTCATCCCATCGCGGCAGTTTTATGTAGTGTTGGGGATCGAATCCAGGGCTTTGTGCATTCAAGGCAAGCAGCCAACCAAGTGAACTGCCTTCCTAACTAAGACACAGTTACTTTTGTTTTAAATTGTCAGTAGTAGTTATTATTCATTAATTCATTTATTGTTATCATTATTAATTTAACTGTGCTATACAAGCTTAAATTTTCCTTTCTCAGTTTAACTTTCTCTGCAGTTTCAAGAGTTGGCTGCACCTGAAACAAGGGCACTTGCATTTGACCCCAGTGCAAATCTTAATTTTCCCCTTGATGACAATTTTACTTACACAGATCTCCACAGAAATAAATAGACAATATAGCAATTAAGTAAATGTCCTCATGAATTTGATTTATGTACATTATAAACAGCAAAATGAGGTCTGTCTAGTGATAGTTAATCTAGAGGCTAGAAGATAAATAGTAATGAGAACGGGACATTGTCATTATGAGACAAATGTCTATCACACACACTAATATAACCTGAGGCTCAACTCTAAAGTGGAAAAGGCATGCAGCAGAGGGGGTGAGTTTATAGAACAGTGGTCTGTGATCACAACTGATAAGTGGACAATGTGTTTAACTGAGTTGGTGCTTCAAATACAACTGAAGTGTTTTATTCTCAGAGAGCATATATTCTACACAAAAATCCATTTTCCTGTATGGCCAAGAAGTTGAATAAAGCAAGAAGAAGGCACAATCTTTGCTCTGCACAGCTTGGAACATGGAGAATTTATCTTCACTATCTGAGTAGTAACAAAAATGTCATCGGAAGCCAGCTGAAAACATCCCTGGCATCATACAGGGAGCCTCAGAATGCTTTGTGAAAGGGGTTCTACATTATTCAAGACAATACCTTAACTTTAAGGCCCAGGGGTACTTGTGCTTTTCTTTAGACCTGGCCTGTTTCCTTCCAGTAAATTCCCAAAGTAGCTGTTGAACCAGAAGCCAAGTTGAAAACTGACATTACCCAGAAGGCACTGGCAACTTGAGCAGAAGGGAGAGGAGGGCAGGCCAGGCTTCCTCCCTATCAGTAGTACTGGTTTCTTCGATTATTCGAGCTCAGCATTTGCATTTATTTCAGTGAGGAGATGCAAATGTGATTTGAAACGGAAGCTGTTGGAGGAAAATTTGCTAAGGGGACATTGTTACAGTTTTGGTAAAAAGTCTGGCTACAAGCAGGACTTTTGTTTAATGGAAAACAAGAGTCTTCTGTTGTGGGACAACTTTGGCTTCTCTAATACAATTACATAGTGGAAATAAGACTCCCTTAACTTCCAGGAAGAACATTAACAACATTTTCCCTGTACACTCAGCATGGGAAGATCACTGACTTCCCCAGGTTAAATAGTTCTGTGTTGAGTGTTTGTACCAGTAGCACAAGAATAGAAATAAGCTATTTATTTATTTATTTATTTATTTATTTATTTATTTATTTATTTATTTATTTATTTATGGTTTTGAGAGTGTCTCACTTTGGAGCTCAAACTATCCTAGAATTTGGGGTAATCTTCCTGCCTCAGCCTTCTGGGTGATGAGATTATAGGCATGAGCCACTATGCCGGGCTGAAATAAGTTTTCAACCAATATTTCCACTGTTTGGAGGGTACCTGAAGTTCATCATGGTGTACAAGCAGATCTTCAGATCCTTTCGTCATCAAGGTTACCCCTTAGAGGATGCAGTTCAGATTGATGGCAGCGAAGAGCCCTTCCCAATGTCTTCATCACCAGGAAAGACATGGAACCCCTTTTTTTGACTTACTAAGCTACCCCGCCTTTGAGACAGCGCCCTCCTTGTAAAATGATGAATTGGCACAAGTGATTCTTACCCTTCATAGATCCAGGGTTTTATTTTTTTCTACCAATAGTTATAGTAAAATAAACCAATAAGCTTGTCTAATACATAGGCAGTAATGTCTAGCAGCTTTAGGTTGATCAGTCAAAGACACAACCAAGCCATGTTGTATCACTAAGCTAGAAGAAATCGTCCTTTTAGCCATTGGGATATTTGACAGAGTGACGGGCTTCTGCTGTCACCTCCATGGTTCCTGGGGATCAGGCAGGTTGTAAAAGGCATCAAGGGTTAAGAAGAAATGGAAAATGCAATTTCTTCCTAAATTTATTCCTCAGTGAAAACTCAGGGGTGACATGGAATCTTCCCCATAACTTCTAAATGACTGGAGAAATATTAATTTGGGCTTTTAATCCTTACATTTCAGATCAATTTGTTGTCCTTAATCCGTGTGTGTGTGTGTGTGTGTGTGTGTGTGTGTGTGTGTGTGTGTAGATGTAAGAAGGGCAAATGAAACACAGAGTTTAACTGACTCTCTTAGGACAAAGGAAGACCAAACAACAAAGAATGTAAAACAAGTAGAAACCATGTTTGTTCACACTGACTCAGACCATATCACACTGTCATGGCTGGCTTTGGCCCCTCCAGCTGATAGACTCAGAGAGAAATCCTCCCTTGTGACTGTGGAGACAAGAGGGGGTTTCTCTGCCTGTGTGGAGGAGCCTCTCTCTTAAAACTCACGAGTTTGGATAGTATTTTCAGACTGGGCTATGTACCCGAGAGGCTAGTGACATACATCCCTGTGGGTCATGAGACTGTCAATGAAGAAAAGGGTGTGTGTGACTCACGTTTTCTTTCCACAGATGGCACCTTGGTACCAGTTCTTACACGAGCTGAAGTATTTCTTTTTGGTGCCCAGAATCTGCTGGAGGGCACAGACGTTTGGGCTGGAGAGTAAAGGAAAGGCGAAAAGAGTTAATCCATATGGCTAGCATCTCTGCTGTTTCAGGTCAGGCGGCTGAAAAGAGAGGTTAGGGTGCAGATTTGACATTCCAAGACGGGATTTTAACTTTGTGCAAATCTAACTCCTGATTCAGTCCCACTGAGTTCCTGGAAAAGCAGAAGGCTAAGGGAGATAGGGAGTGAGGGAGGAGAAGAGGAATGGAGGGGGGAGAAGGGAGAGGAGGGGGGAGAAGGAAGAAGGATGAAGGGGAAAGGAGGGGTTAAAGGAGGGAAGACACTTCGTATATTTGAGACTAATCCCAGTATTTCAAAAAGTTAACCTGATAGGACTATTCAAACTGAATTAGATTTAGCACAGCTTGGATTTAATGTACACACTGCTGTTAATAGTGAGCCCCTCGCCTCTACTTGTTTTAAAACTAAGCATGCACTCACTAGATGGGAGACTTCAGGATTCCCCTGAACAGTGGGAGACTAACAGCAAAGGACTCCCATCTTATTACCCACTCTGCTCTGTGGTTCCCTCGGTACTTGGGGAAGCAGATTAGTGTTAAAAGTAACTTTTAAACAATGCCTTCACATAAAGGAAACTTGTTTCTTTTACGAGGACAAATAAACATGTCCTTGACTGCAATTTCAAGTTTGCTTTCTCTTAAAGGGATGGGAATTCTGCTCCACTGTGGGGAAGAGCGCTCTGAGAATGAAGAGGACCCTCCAACGCTTTGGAATGATGCCAAGAGTCACATGTAAAAAGTACAGAAGTTTGCTCAAGTTACTAAGTTGTTTCTAATAACTTTTTAAAATCCTACATTTATCCTAAAAGAAAAAAATACTTCAAAGAATTCAGAGGACCAGTTATTCAAACCAGAGTTTAATTTTCATATATAAATCAAATAACATTTTCACTGAGATCCCATGAGGCATTTCAAAGCCTGTAACATGATACCATCTAACAGCAGATTCTTTGATTTTGAAAACCATATTCTGCAGGTTTGGAAGGAAGTTAAAAACTCAAGTAAACTGAATTATAAAGGATTACCCTATTGTATTTTGTTAATTACATTAAAATTAATAATCCACATAAAGTAATAATAATTATGTTGATATCAAGTCTTATGCATTTAAGACATAAATGTCATAGTAACCATAGATATATAACCATAGATATATACATACACACACATATATATTTACAGAAGACTTACTTTTTGTTTTCCTGTCAACTTGCAATAAGTAAAATAGCAACAAAAACCCAACAACTACTCTGAGGTGCACTTGTAAGGAGCTTCATACATATTTTAGAACAAGCTAAGTGGGAAAAGTACAACAAAACCAGCCAAGGACTCACCCCTGATCCCGACCCCTGATGCGGCTGTGAGCCAGGACCTTGTCATAGTAATTGTTGGCATTTGCAGGGTTAAGATCGCACAGGAGCAGCAGCAGCAGAGCCAGTAAGGACAGGAGAGGAACCATCTTCAGCCCTGGGCTCCGTCCAGGAAGAGAACTGGCCTGTGCTCTGAAGAGCTGAATTTATATAGCTCTGGGCGGTGGGAGGGAGCACAGGGCTGTAGGAGGGGGCGATGGAGCAACCTGAGACTTCCAGATGCTGTCCAGAAGCACCAACAGCTCAGGCTGGCTGCCAGTGAAAGTCTACTGGGTTCTGAGCAGACTGAACTTCTCCTATTTGTTTTCAATCATAGAACGCCTGGCTTTCGCTTGTATAGGTTTTTGTTTATGAAAACAGCTGTATTTGAGTTTGGGGGCCGGAGGGAGTGGGACGGGGGGACTCTGCCATCTGCCTCTGCCACCCTATGTCTCTGAGCTCAGTTACTTTACTGGTGTGATTTTATCACACTTAATCAGTCCACAACAGAACACTGAGGTTATTTTTCACCAGAAAAGAAATCACAAAGGGAATTTCACACAAATCCCGGATAGATTTACATACATATAAAGTATGATTTCCACTACTAATATGGAAGAGGCACACATTCCTTGCAGTCCTGTGAAACTTGAGCTATGTCATTTCAGTTCTTAAGGAGCATAGAGGGTTAATTAACAAAGATCTGCTTTGGGAGAATTTCCCTAACTTTTGAAATACACATCCACACCCAACCACACCCATCCCCCCCCCCCCGTATGTATTTATGTATGCACATAATAAAATGCTGCTTTTTCATTACACACAGGCTGCATATCCCGATGAGTCCTGGAAACAAGTATTACTAATCCAGAAATAATGTGGTAATTAAATGCATATTAAGAAACAGGGCTGCCGCCGAGAATTTCCTGATTTTTAAAAGAATAGCTACACTCTCTTGGTGTGGGACTTCAGCATCCCCAGCCGAGGGAAGGCACACTTTTTTACCTCTTCACACAGGTCCTGTCAGATGTGGAGAATCCTTTTGACGGAGAAGCTGTGAAGATCAGAAGGGACATTAGACTGGGAAGGATACCTGTCGCTAGTCTCTGTGAACGCAAACATTTTAAAGCCACCTCGAGAGAAGATGGCAGTGTTTTCTGGGCTGTGACATTTCCCCTCTGTTACGGATATCAGTATTGTTTTCCCACTGGCAAGGCAGAGAGAGACACCATGCCTGGACTCTTTATGTTTTACGGTTGGATCAGTTTAAGGGGAGGGAGTGCACATTAGGCCAGAGAGAATTCCTCATCTGGAGAGATAGGTGTAAGCTTCCTGTGGGAATCGCCTTTGAGTGTTAAAATAATTCTGTGACAAGCAGCAGATTTATTAAGTAAGTGCATGACCAAACATCACAGTTTGAATATGAGTCAGAAGCCCCTGTCACTTCTGGAATCTTGGTATTAAGGGATTGAAAATGTACAAACAATCCCTGGAGAGCTGGGAGAGAAGATATCATGAAAATTAAACTTTGTTCCTTCCAGGATACTTGTGCGATAAATAATACTAATCTTTTATTTATATTTATCTAAATGAGATGATTCTAACTTTATCTGCTTTCTTTCTTGTTTGCTTTTAAGATAGCTTTTTGTTACTCTTAGATTGTACAAGCAGTGGGCTGTTGAAAACTGCTCATGTCAATGAATAGACAGACCTATATCATACATATACGATATACCTAATATAAACCAACTGGCTATTAGAAAGTTTTTGTTAACATTTAAGAGATGACTGTGCTGTACATAAGTAGTACACATTTTCCGTCTTACACAAGGCAAAGCATATTCTCATATAACAAAAAGCCTTTCTAAAGTCCGTTTTATAGTTTCCAACAATAGGAATCTGAAATCTTTCCACCCAGAGCATCATATTTGAAACTTTCAAAACTCCCATGAAAGTCAACAAATGCCAGCCCTCCACAAATATTTACAATTTGGATCAGTAATGACACAGGGAGGGTCTTGCAAACGAGATCCAGAGGACACAAACCACCGGCAAATCCAGAGAACAAGGAGAGCGAAACTGAGGCCAGGCCAGAAAAGTGATGCTGTATTTAACTAGTGGGAGAAAGTCCAAGGCTAAAGACTGGACTGAGTCACTGCTGACAGTTTAAGGATGGTTGTCCGGGGACATTGTGGAAAAGACTGGGAAAATCTCCGTGGAAGGGCACATTCTCCTCCAGGGTCCTCATCAAACGCTCTCCACACAGGGCCCTTTCTCCTCTGCTTCATGAAAGGACCCTGACCCTAGTGGACCTTGCACTTTTCCTAGCAGTTGGGAAGATGACGGAAACCATAAAAATGATGTCTGACTTTCCAGGGATACAAAGTCTGACTTAGAGATGTAAGTCATTAGTGAGGAAGAATGGTTTATTATGTAACTGAAGAGAGATAGTGTGTCTGAGAGACAGGGCCATTTGTCTCTAGCACGGGATGCAGCTTTATAGGCAGTTCTCTGTTATCTCGCCTCTGGAGACCATGAGGTCATCACACTGCCATGCTTACTCACCAGTGTGTAACCAACCTCAAACTCCTGCACTCCCCGGGACTCCTCACGGACTATGCACTCAGCAAACCTGTGTATTCAAACCGAGAGCAGAATGGCAGTGGTCTTGCTTGTATCATGTGCATTTTTAAACACTTCCTCTTCAATACATGGCTCATGGCTTGTCATAACACGAGCCCCAAGTGTCTTGCATGTATATTACATAGCACAACCCACTCTTAAAGCCCAGCCAAGCCTTGCAGTTAACCTGCACCTTGTCAGGGAAAGCTCTTCTGAGCACTTAGGCACCTAGGCTATGAGGACTACTAGCCTTATCTAGTACCTGAACTATAGCCTTGCAAATGGAAATTCTTGGCAAGACTCTGTGGTCTTTGGCTTCTTTGATGAAGACCAAAAATTTTTATTGAAATTATTAGGTTGAAAGAATTTAAATTAAGCTAGACCCTTATATTGATTTCCCATCTTTAAAATACGTATATAAATGAAATAAAATTGAGCATCAGCCACCAGCCAAAAGAGGTCAAGAAGACTAGCTTTAGGTTTGGATATTCACATTGACACGTTGTAGAGTCTACCTACGTGAAATAAGGCTTCTAAAGCCTTCTTTGCAGTGTGGCATTTCCATAGATTTCCACAAAGCGCCCAAACACAATCTGTTGTAACACAGGGAAGACAATAGAACAATATTCAGCCTTGGGACTCACTGCACACCAAAGAAAGAACCACGGGTTCTTAACTGTTGACTCTTTGGGGCAGAAGCCTTTGGGGATAATGGGAGATGGGGTGCTGTCTTCTTGCCCACCTCTGTAGACTCTTGAAAGCCCTTCACATGGTGGATCTACTCCCCTATGAGGTCGTCAGTCATGTCAGCTTCACCCTTCCCAAGCTGGATGCATTTGTGCATTTAACACTGAATGTAGTTTGTATCAGCACTATCTACTTTGTATTTCTCTGGAGACATCTAGTGGAGAAAGTACACCACACAAATGTGTCTAGAAACACTGGTAATTTCTATTCGGTTTTGATTAAACTGATAAATTGAAATTCATAGAAAACAACCTAATTCCAAAATGCCAACCAAGGAGAAATTAATAACTCCTTCCAAGAAATCTTTTAAGGCTGATGCAAGCTAAGGCTGATGCAAGAAGGGACCAGTAAGTGACATCAAGTCTGGATGAAGAGCAGAAATGTAGTTAATGGTTGAAAATAAATTGCTTCACTTTTGGGGTTGTTTTTTCTACACCGACTGACACGTGAAAAAGAAGCATATCTATATGTGTGCACACATACATGCTGATACACATGTGTGTGCCTGCCCATGGAAGCCAAGGGTTGACATTGAGTGTCTTCTTCTAGCACTCTCCACCTTATTTTATTCTTTGAGAATTCACACACACACATACAATGCATTTTGATCATATCCCAACTATCCCTCATCTCTTCCCAGACTATCCCATTCCCCTTCTCATCTTCATGTCCTTCCATTCATCCATCCATCCACTTGTTTGTTTGTTTGTTTATTTTAAACCACTGAGTCCCAAATTAGTGCTACCTAACTGTGCATGTGTGTGAATCTATCCATGGGAACATGGACAGCTATTGCTTCCATAGGCATTTCTTGCCAGGTCAATTATTACTATAGCTCATAGGGTTGATAGTTGGATAAGCCTGTTGGTGTCTTTTCTCCCCCAGCAGCCTGCAGAGCACCTTCCTGTACTATGAAGGCAGTGAGGATGCTTCTACACAGATACCAGCTTGTTTTCTTCATGTCCGATGACTGAAGTATGTGTTGTCTTCATCAATAGGCTCCTACTATCAAGCTCTGGTTGGAACAAGAGGAAAGGGAAAAGCCCGTATTGTTTGGGGTGGGGTGAGCCCTGACCAACAACTCAAAGGGATGTATTCCACACCTGTCAATGGGTCTCTCTGAAGAGAGAGAGAGAGAGAGAGAGAGAGAGAGAGAGAGAGAGAGAGAGAGAGAGAGAGAGAGAGAGAGTGAGTGTACACACACACACACATGTAATTTTTAGGACACTTATACAATAGTATAGATATAGATATAGATATGTGTGTGTGTGTGTGTGTTTGTGTGTGTGTATATACACATGATACAAATACACAGTAGCATGTTTCTATATGGCTTTTTTAGACATCCTTGGTGTTATTTATCCCTCCCCAGTCCCTTCTCTACATTATCCTTCAATCCTCCACCCATTTGAACCTACCTGCTTATTATTATCTTCCCTCCCTTTTAATATTTGCTATTTCCCTCCCAGAATTCCCCCACCATGGCCCCTCTCTAGTTTTCTGCCATCTGCAGGCATTCACAGTTAAACACACAGATCCAAAGAGTTAAAACTGGGGCCCACAGAAGAGAGGGACCTGCAATGTTTGTCTTTCTGGCTCTGGGTTACTTTGTTCAGCAAAAGAATTTCTAGTTTCACCCACCTTATTCTCGGGGATAAGAGTTCTCCCTGAGCTCAGAGCACACTGGTTAGCTATTCTGGCTGCCAGTGGGTTCTGTGAACTGTCCACTAGGGTTATAGATGTGCATTGCCATGCCAGGTCCCTGACGTTATTTTGGAGTTCAAACTCAGGTTCTCACACTTACACAGCAAGTGCTTGATCCACTGAATGTCTCGGTTTTCATCAAACAAGCCTGATTCACACATTGCTTGACTCCCACATTCACAATCCTGGTCCTCTTTGGCACTCTTGACAGGGCCCACATCAAACCTTCTGTCTTCAAAGACATGACACTAAGCGTCTTAATCATCTGCTCCACTCCACAAATGACTTCCAGTGTTCCTTCAGCCAGACTCTAAGATAAAGGAAGAATGCTTGCTACAATAAAAAGAACTTACTAGAACACCAACCTCTGTTTTGGCACATTTGGCCTACTCAAATCTTGGTCAGAATTAAGGTAAACCCATAGTGTGGGTTATCTTTCCCTGTTCCTTGGGAACTTTCTCCCTCACACAGGAATATTCTAGAGTCCCATCCCACATGTCTACCTCTGTACACATACTTCTTCTGTATTCATCTGTTCAAAAATTAATGCCAGTCATGTACTTGTGATACCTGCCAATAATGTATATGTGACCCATACCACCCAGATGTGAAAGAAAACATGATTTTAAGCTGCCTGAATTTGGATTATTATGGGAAACAATGTATAAATCATATATATTATTGGGAACAATATGTATGTTGTATAGATTATTGTGTGGAACAATATGTAAATTGTATAGATTATGGGGAACAATATATATGCTGTATAGATAGTTGTGTGGAACAATATGCATGTTGTGTAGATTATTGTGTGGGACAATATGTATTGTATGGAACAACCTCCAGTTACATTGATTTTCCTATGAATTGTGTAATTTCACCTTTTTTATGACTAAATAAAACCCCACTGTGTATACACCCATGTCCTGTGACTTGTTTATCCACCTCTTTAGAGTTATTTAAATACAAGGTGATGTCACCTAGAATTAGGGGCAATTTTATCACTTCTTCCTTTTCTCCCAGTGTCTCACTGTATTGAATAATACTGTGATGCATGTAGATCTTGATAGAGATCTATCTGTGGTCTCAGATCCTAATGATTTAATTTTGATCGTCCGTATTTATCATTCTAAGTATCTCTCTTTTTGTGGTTAGTTAGGCTAAGGGCTTGCCCATCCTGTTTTGTTTTTCACAGACTTATCTTTGTTTTATTTATTCTTGTGTTCATAATTAGTTAGTCTCCAGTTCTACCTTGATCCTTAGAATTTGATTTTGTCAGCTGTGTCCGAGGCTGGCTTGCTCTTTTCTTTCTAAGAACTAAAGAGGATTATTAATAAAATCATTTGACAACTCTTGGACTTTTTAACACAAGAACTAATAGGTATAGTACAAGCAATCTTAGCATTGCCTTTGCTGGATCCCAAGGGCTCTGAGAAGTCCCCTTTATGTTTTCATTTGACTCCAAGAACCTTTTTGTGTCCTCCTAATTCCTTCAGTGACCCTCAAGAGCATATTGTTCAATATCCTTGCATTTATACAGCATCTCTAGCCATTAATTTGGCTATTTTCTAATTTTATCCCACTATGATCTGATAAACTAGCTCTAAGAAATTGTTTTATTTTTGCATTTTAAAAGACTTATCAATGGCATAAAGTATTTTAGAGAAAGTTCCGTAGGCTTCTGAGAAGACCATCTGTTCCTCGGGTGTTGGATGGGTTACACTTTGGATATCTATAGTCCAGTTTGACTCTGAAATTTCTTTGTTGGTTTCTATTGAGGTGGTTTCTATACTGATGAGAGTGGATACTAAAGTCATATATAATTATTGTCATTGACCTTTTTGCCCCTTTATGTCCAGTAGCATTTCCTTTGTGAAGCTGGGTGTCAAATGTTCAGTATTTTTAAGATTGAGAAGGGACGTTCATTCAGTTGAAGCTGGAATCTCTTGGTTCTCTTATCTTTTAGGTTGCTGTTGAAAACGGAACAGTGGAGCATCAGAGGTCTTCCAGAACCATTGGTTCTGGAGTTTTCTTTCCTTTCATGCCAGCACCCTCTGCTGGCCACACTCAGCTCTTCAGTCTATGGGCTAAAGTTGGATCCTCCAGCTCCTTGCTTACAGACTTTCCATTTTGTACAACTTGGTAAGGCAACTGTTCTAGCCAAAGGCAGTCTCTCGGGTGTCTTAGTAAGTGAGGTAAGCAAATGGAGAATGCTCTGAAGTTAACATTATTTAGGATAAAACTGCAAATAGCAAGTTAAATAAAGGAAAAGGGTGGAGGAGTAGAAAAAGATAGAGTTAAATAAAGACACAGTCCAAACAGGAGGAACAGTCTGTGTTTTAAAACTCACTCAGCATTAAACACCACGCTGGAGAGACAGGAAGCCACGGTCTCTGCTGGGGTGCCAGAGTTCCCAGTTCCTTTGGCAGGGAACCTTGAGTCGGTATATGTCTCCAGGGGTTGATCTTTCTATTGAGATCAGGCTTGAGTTAGCTGACACCACAGTTATTCTTACGTGATAGGCTCAGTTATGGGTCATAGAAGATAAGGAAACCAACCACCTACTTGTAATTGTCCCCATCAAGCCTCCCGCCACCTGAACACCACAGGGTACCCATGTCTCTTCTGCCACCCCTTCTTGACTGACTCCATGCAGTCCAGTGTGGTGACATTGTGTTCTCCAATATATCATGCACCCTAATAAATTTATCTGGGATCAGAGAAGGGAACAGCCACTAGATAGACATAGAGGCCAGAAAATGGTGGCACTCACACCTTTAATCCTAGCCCTTCTGGAGGCAGAGATCCATGCGGATCTCTGTGAGATCAATGCCACACTGGAAACAGCCAGGCATGATGACTCATTCCTTTAATCACAGGAATTAATGGCAGGAAGCAGAAAGGCATATAAGGCATGAAAATCAGGAACTAGCCTGGTTAAGCTTTTAGGCTTTGAGCAGCAGTTTAGCTGAGATACATTCTGGATGAGGACTCAGAGGTTTCCAGTCTGAGGAAACAGGATCAGCTGAGGAATAGGCAAGGTGAGGTGGCTGTGGCCTGTTCTGCTTCTCTGATCTTCCAGCATTCACCCCAATACCTGGTTCCCAAGTTTGTTTTCATTAATAAGATCTTTTAAGATTCATGCTACAGTCCAGGTTTCAAAGTTGTGGCAAGTTACACATATTCTCTGGCTTGTGATTATCCTGTGTTTCAGGCTTCGAAGATGGCTCAGTCTTAAGTAATAGGCTCCTTATCAGAAAGGTCTCTAACCACAGCCCTTGCTCCCCAACACAGGGAGGGTAACAGAATGTCCCTGAAGTGTCAATTGTTCATGGCCTAGGATCAACTAGAAGGGGAGTCTCAATTGAGGAACTGTCTACATCTGCTTGGCCTGTAAGCATTTCTGGGTGGGATGGTCTTGACTGTTGATTGATGGGGCAAAACCAAATCCACTGTGGGAGGCACCATTCCCTGGGCAGGTAGTCCTGGACTCTATAAGTAAAGAAAGCTAGCCAAGCTTATGCATCCTTGCAAGTAAGCAGCATAGGTGCATCTGTTTCTCTCTGCTCTTGACTGTGGATCTTATGTGACTAAGCTGTTTTGAGTTCCCACCTTGAGTTTCCTGAAATGATGTAGTGTAACCTGGGATTGTAAGCCAAGGAAACCCTCTCCTGCCCTAAGTTGCCTTTGGTCAGGATGTCCTTTCACAGCAACTGAAATTACTGTCTTACTCATAACCCCATTGGATTTGAGCCTTCTGAAACTGTGAGCTTATTCTATTCTGTGGAAAGGACTGTCAGTCTCTGCTTACTGGGGAAACTTTGGTTACCAACTTTTTTGATGACTGGAATTCTATTATACAGAGAAGTTGCCTTTTTAAAGAATTTCACCAAAAGTCCACTTCTATAATTGAATATGGAATGTCCCCTACCGGCTGATGAAAGGCTTGACCCTACTGTAACGCTAGTGAGAGATGGTAGAATCTTTGAGAATGGAGCCTAATGGGAGGCATTTGGCCTCTGGGGTCATCCTCTACTCTTTGGTTCCCGGCCATCAGATGAGCTGTCTGCGAACTCACATGTTTTGCACTGTTACCATCTGGCACACCTGCCAGAGGATTCTTAAGTATTGAGCTTGTTTCACCCCAGGCTGAAGTCTCTTTAAGACCGAGCCAAAAGCAAACGGACGTTTATCTCAGGGTTTTGTTATAGTGATGGGGAACTGGCTTAGCACACACACACACACACACATCTTTCTGGAATACCATGGGTAACAGTTGAATCTTTTCAGCTAGATTTTTCTTTTTCCTTCTGTGCTGAAGATTAAATCCAGGGCTGTGCAGAATTTCAAGGTGTTCTTTTCTATTTGAGCTTAGAGTCCGCTAGCGTAGCTCAGGGTAAATCCTATGTAAATCTTATCACAAAAAGATTAGCACCTTGTCTCTCCCCAAACAAAGATCATTTTCTCTACCTCTTTTCTTTCTCAAAAGCATACACATTAATTTAAGACTGAAGGAGGTATCTGAATACTAATAGAAGCTAAAAGCTTTAGAACAAACAAATTAAAACCAAGAACCTGAGGTCATGGAAAAGATGGCGTTATATACTTGAAAGAGGCTGTGGTTTTGGAAGTCAGTGACCTGGGCTGACCCCTAAATTTTCCAGCCATTAGCTGAGTGTTCATCAGGACAATAACTCATCCCTCTGCCTCAATTTCTTAAGCTAAATAATCAGCTAATAGTATCTTCTCCTTCAACTCCTTAAAGGTTCTTTGAGTTATTTCCAAAGCAGGAGACAGGTTTTAAGTCAATTTCCAAATAATTCTTGTGTACTGTTGAGTTTTACAGAAGATGCCATCATTCTCAAAACTGTCGGCCATGAACTCCCATCAGGTGGAACCCCAGTGGTGACTGGATAATGTCTGCTTTTCAGCTTTGTCAGGCATGGTGGTTGACCCAAAGCAGCCATCACTTGAAAGTACCAAAAATAACAGTAAAAGTATCTCAAGTTATTTCTTGTTAAAGATGGAGTGAGCTGTGTATAAAAGCATGTCTTAAACTGGGAAACAGAGAGATAATGGTTGAGCTATTGGGTTAGAGCAGCTGCATGGAGAGGAAAGAAATAGAGAGGTACTGCCAAAACCATCCCAGAACATTGTTCTAGAATGGTTCCGAAAACTCAGTGTTGTAGAGGAGAAAAGGCAGGTTGCATGAGAGAAGAGACAAAATGCTTGCTAAATAATTTTGCTCAAAGGATTGTCTGCTAGATTATTTTACTGCATCTTATTTAAGAGAAAAAGACCTATATGCTGATGTGAATATTGCACAAATGTATCAAGACACTAGGCAGTAATGTACCTAGTGTATTTATAAATACATGAAAATTAAAATTTTAGGGGCTGGAGAGATGGCTCAGTGGTTAAGAGCACTGACTGCTCTTGCAGAGGATCTGAATTTGGTTCCCAGCTCCCATATTAGGTGGTTCACAACTGCCTCCAGGGCATCCAACACCCTTTCTAGCCTCTGTGGGCATACACACACACACACACACACACACACACACACACACACACACACACACACATATGCACGTACAAAAAAGTTAATCATACAATTTTTAAAACTTTTCTAGTATTTTTCTCTACAAGGTGTTAGATATTGATATTTTATTGTTTATTTTTATTTGTTTATTTTTCAATGTTGTATGTTTAGCTAACACAAGACTTATGTATGTGCTCCCCACTTAAAAGAACAAGTCTTTTCTTCTGGGTGTCCCGAAAAGCAGCTGTACCTTATCAAGGGGGAAAAGAAAGACAGCAGAATCTGATCTCTTTGCCTGATGACTTTCCAGGTTAAGCGTCACACAGCCTCATGATGAGTTCTTGCCAAACCCTGGTGAGATTTTCCCCTTAAAGTCTTTGCAGGTCTTGTCTGTTTGCCATGTTGGCTGATCAAGAAGGAACCTGGGTCAACATCAGTGTTGCTATTTTTGTTGATCATGTTGCCATAGTAACACATCTCCTGTGGTTTAGAAAAGCCTTCATTTTTCTCAAGTGCTGTTTTTGCTTTATTCAAAAATCAAGCCGAGATAAAAGCACAGTATTTACAGGTTTAATGATAACGTCAGACAGAAGGACTGAGATAACCAGTACACGTCATCTTTTAGCATCTTTTCTATACACTGGATCCTCAGGATTGCAGTGCTGTTAGAACAGTCAAGGGAGGAAATGAGTGTCTCCATCTGTTTTCTTTCCAATCTGTCATTATCTATGGGAGGAGGAGGCTGCATAAACTTCACTCCTCAATATTTGGTTTGATGCCAAGACTTATGAAGCCACACACACCTCAAGAAAGATAGAAATGTATGGCTGATACATCATGGCTTCTCTGGAGAGCTGAGAGGCTTCCAGGGATCTCCAACAGTAGCTTGGGAGAGTGGGACCATAGGGGTTGACTTGGCTCTTGTTGGAGGCATTAGAGTTGTGGACCACCGTGCATACTCTTGCAGGAGGTGTGGCTATGCATGGTTTAAGCCTTTCAAGCTTTCTGATGGGCTGGTCCAGAGATGAGGCAGCAGGAGCAATGAGAGGCTTGGTGTGTGAAGTAAAATTCTATATATCTGTGATATGTGTGTGTGTGTGTGTGTGTGTGTGTGTGTGTGTGTGTGTACTTGGATACTTACATTAATCAAAGTAAAAGGTGTTTTGCGTGTGCTAATGCCTGAATTATGGGGATAGTTATTGTGCAGTTACAAAACCGTATTCCTCGTCCCACTGAAGACTAAAGAGTCTATTCCAGGAGCATTTCCTCCCTTTCCACCTGTCTCTGTTTCACTGTTCTGCCTTCTTTTTAATTATTTCCCCTCATGGGACTTGTGGATTAAAAGTAATGATACTTCTTAGCCCACAGGATAACCAACAAAAGGAAGATTAAATCTCCCTCCATGTCCTGTGCTATTAATTTCTCTTTTTAAAACTCACCCAACATAGCCATGCTCTTCTCATGCAAACTCATTTAATTGTAAATATAATGTATGTGGCTGAAAACACATAGTGCTTTGTGAGAGCACATTACGAATTTACACAGGTAGCATTTTGGTTTTGACACACATGTACGCTCAACATCAGTCTTAAAATCCAGCCAGGTAGCTATACATAGATTCTGTCCATCACTTCTGAGTACTGCCTAACAGTCAACCTTAATCTTGTGGGCACAGAACACTGTAGACTCTGTCAGTCACAAAAGGCTAGAGATTTCTTCTTGGGTCTACTTTCTTTTCAGGCATGTTAGTCAGGGTTTTCTAGAGCATAACTGATAGACTGAATATACCTTACAGGGGTTTTTATTAGATTGTCTTAATGTGAAAGAAAGGCCATGCAAAGACAATGGAGCCAAGAGTGAGGCTTTCTCCCTTGGCCTTACTATCTGGCTGCCACCAGAAGGCGCTGTGCACACTGAGGGCAAGTCAGCCCTCTCCAAATAACCAGATTAAGAAAAGTCACTTACGGGTGCATCCGGAGGTGTATCTCTCAGTTGATTTCAGATCCAAGTTGACAATTAAGCTTGACTATCATAAATGTCCTTTGCTACCATTGTGCTCCCAAATCCTTGGGTTAATGCAAAATGTTTTCTTTCCTATATGTCCATGAGTACACCTGTAATTTAAAGACAGTCTACAGCATGTCTATTGAACATACTGTTTGCCTCTCAAAGTCCTTCTAAACACTAATTGCGGTCTACTCTCATAATTCAGTGAGCCAAATGTTATGACTGCCTTCATTTTCTAGCTTAGCAATTAAAATCTTGGTAAAGACAAATTAGATTAAGTCCTAAATGGTAGATTATAGAACAATACTGAAGTTTTATGAATGTTTACATTAGCCTGGGTTAGTTAAAGAAAAGACTTATGATAAATCCACACGAGTCTATTAAATGGGTAACAGAATTTATTAAGATATAAATTGAGGAAATACACTCACAATTACAGAACAGAATAGACAGTAGAAGTCATCCTCTGATCTGACCAGGAGTGCATCCACCTTGCAGCCAGAAGCCAAGAGAAGGGGTTTCTGTCCCTTCTCCAGCTCCTTATCAGAGGTCACATACCCTGGCAAGAAACACCTCCTTCTTTGGGTTATATAGCCCAGGGTCATGGGCGGAGCA
Source organism: Peromyscus eremicus (assembly GCF_949786415.1). NCBI lineage: Eukaryota > Metazoa > Chordata > Mammalia > Rodentia > Cricetidae > Peromyscus > Peromyscus eremicus. The sequence continues at coordinate 3,162,181 of NC_081421.1, forward strand.
AATACCACTACAAAAGACCTATCAAAAAGTTGTGATTAATGGACCAAAGAATTGTGGCAAGTGTCTAGTGTAGTTAATGGAGCTTAATGTTACTCAGACCAAGTGGAGACAGAGAGTCACCCACTGCTGCAGCGTGGTCCTGAGTTTGACTTCGTGTGAGTACTGACCCTGTCTCGTTCCCTGCAGTCTATGAGTCTCTGTACAACTTGGATCAGATATAGGAACATCAGGTCTGAACAATCCTAAGCAGATCACCTGTCACATGACATGTAAATCTCAGAAATACACCGTTCGTTATCAGAGTCCCATGAGACTGGCCTTGAAGATGGAACTTAGGTTGGGAATCTAAAAAATTCTATTCCTGTGTTCCTTCTATTTTTTCTTTGATGGATAATTTTACCTATGTAACTTTATTTTTCTAACTTGCAGCAGTTGAATTTAAAGCATTGAAATAGATGAATTTGAGATCCTTTCCAATCTGAAATTCTCGAACTACAGTATGCTGTATGGGATGATAACTCTCGAATAAGTAAGATTTTAAAAGTCTATATCTTCATTTGCATTGGTACAAGTCAGAAATAACAATGATTATCTATTGGTGCCTAATGCTTTGGCAAATATTCTTTATAAATAGTAATGCCTTTGGGTTAATTTATACCGATCAAAGTATCATTGTACAATATATACAAGTAGTAGGTAAGATGCTCATTTTAGAGATGACAAATTGCCTTCATTAGTTAAGGAAACATTTTCAGTGGTCACTGGATGGCATACACAACTGTTCAAGGTGAGGGGAGTAAGCGGCATCGAACGTTCAGCCTTAAATGGGATATGTATGATGTATGTATGTATGTATGTATGTATGTATGTATGTATGTATATCACTTCCTCCTCCCAAGGCTCAGGGATCATTATGGAAGTGGGGTTGGAAAGACTGTAAGAGCCAGAAGTGGTAGATGGCTACAAGGAAATAGTGTCTTCCAGATGCAGCAGAGCAATTGCACATAGTCAGTTGTGACGTCATGAGAAGCCCTGACAAATGCTCAAGCCAGACCAAATCCCAGCATGGAGATGGGAAGTGGACACAAAGTCCCACCCGGAGCTGAGGTGCTGTTGGCAGCAGATAGCTGCTGGGAGAGGGAGAGTCAATTTTCTCTAGGAGTGTAGCTCCTGCTAAGTCAACCACGTTTTAGTGGAAGACCATACATCTAAGAATACGTGGGCAGCACACACTGAACTTTATGGGTTTTATTTTTAAAGACACAAAGTTGAGTGAATAGAAAAGGGGATTGGATATGGGAGGAGCTGGGGGAAAGGTGAATATGATCAAAATACATTGTACAAAATTCTCAGAGAACTAATAAAAATTTGCATGGTCAATGAAAACTTTACAATTAAAAAAAAAAAACACCTCGAAACTCACAGTAGCTATGCTGCTTTGCAGAAATCTCCATGGTAGAGAGGGACAGTGATGACTGATACTGACTTTGCTGATAAATGTTGAGTGATACTCTTGAGTAAATCTGAGGATCAGAAAAGAGTCTCTATGGAATTTGCAGAGGAAGAGGGATCATGTGCAAACTGTTTACGGGATTTGCAATTCATTGTATTGACATTACTGTACCATTTAAACTCTAGATTCACATGGCCAAACATGAACAGAAGAGGGAAGGACTGGAGATGAGAGAGTGTGCAGTCTCTTAAAGGAAATGACAGAGTTTATTATTCATATACCAGAGGATGTGATATTCCAGGTATTCAGAATCTATTGATTTTTAATGTTGTCCATCTTCTCACTAAAACTAGGGTAAGTTCCCCATAAGGAATTTCATGGTCAGCATAAATAGAAAGCGGAGAAAACTCTTAATTCCACTGTAATACATCTATATCAGCAAATAAGTTTACTGTAGTTGACAGGTTTTCTCCAGTGAGAACTTCCTGAGAAGAGTCAGTGTCGATGTGACAAGTGTCTGAAATAGGCTGCATTTTCTCCCAGCTACGACAGGCACATGCCTAAACCTGTGTACAGACTATGCAGAGAGATGTTTTCAAAGGTTGGAGTCAGTGTGAAGATGTCCCCAGGGTTTTCTGTTCCCTACTGACATGTGGGGGACCCACCTCCACCTTTTTCCGCAGGGTACTCTTGAGGAGTGAGGGATAAGAGATTTAGATAGAAGGATAGAGGGGAGAGAAACAGATAGAAACTCAGGATAGCCTTGGGAGGGCCTGGATTCTTATCCACCGGCCCCTTCTGTCTCTTCTAAAGGATTTTTTAAAGGAATACCAAGGGGGTGGGGCAAAAGACCTCCCCTCACCGCACATCCAAGCACAGACCCTTCCAAACACCTGGTAATCACGCACGTGGTCAAGCCATCCTCTAACGCAGCCCTGCGGGTAAAGCAAGCTCAGATCTTACTAGGAGGCTTTGTGGGCCTCCACACTGAGGATCACAATTCACCCTCCCTTTCTCATACACAGAGGGTTTGGGAATTAGTCTTGTCACAATTTTCATGCCTCCTGGTCTCATCTATAGAACAATTTCCACACAGATGCCAGTTGCCACATCACAGAAAATGAAAGGTTGGAAGACATGACCAGGGGCACAGTTTTTGCTGGAATAGTGAGTATTGTCGTCATATTTCTGTTGGAGTCAAGTCAAGGAGCATTCTGGGAAGAAAAAATGCTACCATTATTCCATGGAACTAGTGGCCTAAATTGAAAAGTGGAAAGAAGACACTAACAGAGGGAAATTGACAAAGAACAAGTATGTCCTTTTTTGTTCTTGCTCTGATGAGCCAATTCCGTTCAATAACTGATATGATTAGAATACAACCATCACCATATCTCAGACAGATGAAAACTGTATATCAAAAACTTCATGACAGAAGTCCTCTAAAATGTGATACTCTAAAAGATCACTTAAGTTTGCTGTCATGAAACGTCTTCAGTTAACCTCTGTAAACTCTCATGTTATGACAGCAGAATACACTTTGACTCTACATGGCTACAATCTCTCCCCCCACATTTTGTTTCTCCCTCCCACTGCCTCTCACTAACCCTCTCCCTCCTTCTCTCTACTTCTCTCTGTTATTCTGCACAAAAAAACTAATTTCGGTTGCTGTAGCTTTTGGCTTCCATTTGCTTCAATTATATGCATCACTAACCCAATAATAAAATGATAGAAATCTTTATCCTTGTCTGCAATGATTACTGTTGGTAGTGACATGAATCAGGGGGTCACAGATGCGAACAGTGTCAGTAAGCACAGACCGTTAAAATCATTTTCCTATAATTAAGTGAAAATACAAGAATTCAATGAGTCATAAATGAAAAATGCACTCATTGTCACAGTATCCAGTGCACAGACACTCTCGGGTGGTGCAGGGTGATTTCTTTAGGGCTTAGTGGCTATTCTACATTATGTGTTCTGTGGAGACCAAAAGCCAGGGGATGTGGTATTCCTTTTAATTTGTATGTATAGCTTGAACTTTTATCAGGCACTGGGATGTGAGAGGAAATAGTTATCTGCAGTTGTATGTTATGTGAGACTAGCTTCGTGCTCACAGCTTCCTTATAATTTTATTTTATTATAATATCAGTATGTAGATGAAAACAGAGCAACTCCAGCTTTATTTTTCCTGCCTTCTTCCTCTTCCCTTATCACTCACCTCCTTCTGTTCTTCCTTATGCTTCTTTGAGGTATGATGCATGTGTTAAAACACACCGTATTCCATAACCATGCCAATGGACATTGGGCACAGTGACAATTTCTTCAGTTCCTTTATTCTTCACTGATGATGAAATACACAAGCTCTAGCAGCAGTTGAGTTATACACATGTTACTATTCCTAGTGTTTTGACTTGTTAGAGGAACATTGACTATGGCACATGGCAGGTAGAATGAAGAAGCATTTCCAGTACTTATCAGACATTTTGTAAAACCCATGTCCTCCTGGCTTCTGCAGGGAAGAGGGGACACTGTAGGAACACGGCAGGGAAGAGGAAACAGACTCTGTGGAAACATGAGCAAAAGTAACAGAAGAACAACTTATGGGCAAGTCTCCAGGTAGGGGGAGATGTGCTTTTAGACAATCGTGATCTTTGAAAACCATCCCCAAAATTGAGAGCTAGAAATGAAATTATTTCATCCAAATGGCTATAAAAATTAAGCTGAGTCAGTTTTTCTCTCCACGTTATTTATTGTCATGATGGGAGTTTTCATTGGTTTTGAGTTTTAATTAAAAATATTGCATGCTGGTGACAGACAGAACCCAGTTCTTTGGTTGTGTCAGGCAAGTGGCATATTGCTGGGTGGTACCCTAGCCTCTCTGTCCCCTTATTGAACAAAGTTACAAATTCTTTTCTAATCAACCTTATTTATTCTCTCTTTCCTTTTCTTCAGCAATAATTCTCCAGAAACCAGGGATTTCAGGTTTTACTTCCAATTAAAAAAAATACCCAAATCTACTGCAGTCTAGGGCATCCTAGACTTAGAATAACAATCTGTAATTAACCTGTACCATGCCTGCCCACCTGGGCAAGGATTCCCACAGAAACACGAGTAATCAAGAAAGAGGCCGGCTCTTTTTGTCAGACAGGAGAGTAATACAGGTAATGTTCCAGTGCCTACAAAGTCCACAAGGATCTTGGGAAAGTAATCATCTTAGGAAGTCTTGCCACATACCAGAACCAATCTGTTTTGTATCTTTGTTATATAACTATCCTCGATGTTACTTTTGTAGTCATTGCTGTGTATGTGTGTGTGTGTGTGTGTGTGTGTGTGTGTGTGTGTATGTGTGTATGTGTGGTGTGTGTATCTCTGTGTGTGGTGTGTGTGTGTGTGGTGTGTGTGCATCTCTGTGTGTATGTGTGTGTGTGGTGTGTGTGTGTATCTTTCTGTGTGTGTATATCTGTGTGTGTGTGTGTGTGTGTGTGTGTGTGTGTGTGTGTGTCCACTTGTGCATGGGCATGTTCACAGGAAGGCATGCCTGTGCAGGTACATGTGAGGCCAGAGGTTGTCCCATGGATGTCTTCCTCTATCACTTCTCCATTCTTTTGAGCCAGGCTCACAGCGAACCTGGGGTTTGCAGACTTGGCTGAACTGGCTGCCCAGTGAGTCCCTGACGTCTGCCTGTGTCTGTCCCCTACACTTGAACTCAGGTCCCCAGGCTTGCACAGCAACACAGCCCTCGGAGCCGTGTCTACATCCACAGTCATCCTGTCTTCCCTGAGAGTTCTTCCATAAATACACGCATTTTGAAAGCTGAAATAATTATCTTCTTGCTCATTTTTTATGGTAAAGAACTTATGTTTAAAAACTACATTTGGGGTTCAGTCCTAAGAGCACCAGCTGCTCTTCCACAGGACCTGAGTTGAAGTCCTAGCACCCTCATGGTGGCTCACATCTGTAACTCCAGGACATCTTCTGGTTTCTCTAGGCACCGTATGCATGTGGTATACACACATGCAGGCAAAATACTCATACAGATAAAATAAAAATTAAAACTAAAAAAGGAAACACACTCTACTTCAAGAATAATCTCAACAACTCCCCATTTCTGACTTTCTGTTTCCTATAGTTTGTTCTCCATGGGCACATACCTCAAAAGCAATTCTTTCTTTCTTTCTTTTTTTAAAATCTGGAGCAGGCATTATTTTTATCTTTATATTTCATTTTATTTTCTACCCTTTTATTGAAAATGGCTTTTTTTTCTCACATGATATATTCTCATTACAGTTTCCTCTCCCTCTCCTCTGTCCAGTTCCTCCCCACCTCCCCTGCCATCCAGATCTACTGCCTTTCTGTCTCTCGTTAGAAAACAAACAGGCTTCTAAGGAATAATAATAGAATAGAGTAGAATAAGATAAAAAAAAAATCTAGCCCGTTGAATTGGATAAAACAAACAAATGGAGAAAATGTCATAAAAAGGCACAAGAAACAGATATAAATACAGAGACCCAATCATTCTCACCCTTGGGAATCCCATAAAAACACTAACTTGGAAGTCATAATACAAATGCAGAGGGCCTTGTGCAGACCTGTGCAGGCCCTGTGCTTGCTGCCTCAGTCTCTGTGAGTTCATGGGAGCTTTGCTCATGTTGATTTAGAGGGCCTTGTTTTCTTGGTGTCCTCCATACCCTCTGCCACTTACATTCTTTATTTCTCCTCTTCTGTGGGTTTCCCTGAGCCCTGAAGGGAGGGATTTGATGGAGACATCCCGTTTAGGGCTGAGTGTTCCAAGGTCTCTCACTCTGCATAATGTCCAGCTGTGGGTCTCTGTATTTGTTCCCATCTGCTGCAGGAAGAAGCTTCTCTGATGATGGCTGAGCAAGGCACTGATCTGTGAGTAAATCAGGATGTCTTAGGAGTGATTTCATTGCTACCTTTTTTTTTTTTTTTTTAAAGAACAGTAATATTTGGTTTTACCCTAGATCCCTGGGATATCTAGTCTCAGGTCCGTGGTCACCCAAGCAGTGTTGAGTGAGGATTCTATCCCGTGGAGTGGGTCAGATCAGTTATTGATTGGTTACTTTCACAAGCTTTGTACCACTCTTGCACTAGCACATCTTACAGGCAGGAAAGCATTGTAGATCAGAGTTTGTGGCTGGCTGTGTGTTTACATTTCTCTTTTGGCAGCCTGCAGAGTACCTTCTTGTACCGAAGACGATAGATCGTAGGGATAAAGGCTCTACTTAGGCACCAGCTTGACTTCTCCATGTTCAGTGAGTTCTGTAGGTGTCTTCAACAATGGGGCCTTGTCATCAGTTTGTGGAGAGCAACATATAGTCTTGGCAACAGCCTGGGTTCTTTAGGGATTTCCATAGGATCCCGTGGCCAACAACTCAATTAGATGCAGCATAATACTAGTATAGGAAGCTTCATTTGTTGACAAGAAATGTCCAGTTGGGGCTCTGTTTTCCCTGTTATTTGGTGATTTCATTTAGATCACTTGATATATGTAAATATATTACAGACTTTCTACTGTATTAGGTTTTCATACTATCCCTCAAGCAGTCCTCAATTTTAGCTGTCTCTCCCCATATTCCCTCCCTTGTCTCCCTCTTCCTTCCCCCTCCCTACTTGAACCTCCCATTCCAGTTGCACTCCCATTCATCTACAACTATCTCTATTCCATTTCCCTTTTCTAGGGAAATGTATCTGTCCTAATCCCTTGGTCTATACCTACCCTCTGTGGTTCTATAGATTGTAGTTTGGTCATTAACTTAACAGCTAATATCCATGTATAAGCAAACACATATCATATTTGTCTTTCTGGGTCTGGGTTACCTCACTCAGGATGATTTTTTTTTAGTTCCATCCATTTACCTGAGAATTTCATGATTTCATTTTTTTAATGGCTGAGTAATATTCCTTTGTGGAAATGTACCACATATTTTTTATTCATTCATCTGTTGAGGGACATTTAGGTTGCTTCCAATTTCTAGTTATTATGAATAGAGTAGCAATGAACATGGTTCAAATGTCTCTGTGGTAGGAGAAAGCATCTTTGAGGTATATGTCCAAGAATGGTATAGCCAGATCTTGAGGTAGGCCATTTCCCATCTTCCTCAATAAATGTCATACTGATTTCCACAATGGCTGTAAAAGTTTGCACTCCCACTAGCGATGAATGAGTATCATTCCACATCCTTGCCAGCATGAGCTGTCACTTGTTTCACTGATTTTAGTGTACGAAAAATCTCAAAGTAGGTTTGATTTGCATTTCCTTGATGACTAAGGATGTCTAACATTTTGATAAGTGTTTCTCAGCCATTTGAGTTTCCTTATTTGAACAGCCTCTGTTTAGATATGTACCTGATTTTTAAATTGAGTTATTTGTCTTCTTGATATCCAGGTTTTTTGAGTTCTTTATATATTTTGGATATTAGCCCTCTATCAGATGTGTAGTTGGTAAAAATCTCCTTTCCTATTCTGTAAGCTGCCGTAAAGTAGGGATTTCTGAAGCCAGGTCTGTTCAGTTTACATTGTGCTTTTGGAATACATCTTTTCCACTCCGTGAGTCTCAAGTTACTGCTCATCCACTTATCCAGCCTGGATAAAGATCTAAGAATCCTTGAAGTATCTGTTCTTCCCAACTACCTTCTTGAGTTGGTATTTAAAATTATCTGTAAGTTTTATTAGCATATATACTTTGCTTTAATTCTGTAGATTTCAGAACCCAACCTGAGCCCAAGTACATGGTATTTATAATCTGTTTTACTTGCTGTGTTGAGCAGGTGTGAGATGTGTTGTGGCTAGAGAGTTGGCTTGGCGATTAACATCCTTACTGCTCTGGCAGAGGGCCAAGATGTGGTATCCAGCGACCACACTGTGGCTCAAAACTGTCTAACTCCAGTACAAAGGTATTCAATGCCCTCTTCTGGCCACCAGAGGTAGTATATGCATGTATATACTTCATGTAGGCAAATATTCATACACATAATAAAGGAAGAAATTGTCTTTAAAAATGTGATTTGACAGCGACAACTAGTATTTGAAGAGTAAAGATACCTGTGTCCTTCAGGAAAGCCACCTGGTTGTCTTCTATGAGACCATACAGGCTCCTTCTGCTGACCTAAGGTGACTTACAGTTTCATTTTATTCAAGTTGTACTAGGAGAAGGAAATTACATACCACTTAGTCTTAGTTATTGGATTTTTCTCATTCTTACCCTCAGGCTGGCTCACGTGGATAAATGGGTCTTAACATAAAATATATTTTTGCATGTAGACTCTGAAATCTAACTTTGTCAACACATGCAGCATGTTTCCATCCTTGTACATAGCTCAGTTCAGAAGTTTTAATCTTCCATCAAGATGCTTTCTTCCTGTTTCCATGGTTACGGCCATCATACAAACACCAGTTTGATTCAACACCCCTAGTACCTGCGTTTGATGAATAAAACTATGGAAGTCACTCGATTTAGACTATGTTTAATAGAGGACCGAGTGTATCTGCCTTCATTCATTTATCCACACAGTAGGTCGGCTCTGTCTATAGGAGCAAATGATCAGAGTCCAGCCAGTAAAAATCCTTCTCCCTCCAGGAAGAATGAGAATGGTCAGCCCTTCTAAATCTCTTCCCTTTGTCTGCTGATGTTTCTCTAGACTCTGGCTGTCACTTCATTTTGACAGACACGTTCTTTTCTATCTAGATTAATACAGTAGATCAGTTTGAGCCTGTGGCTCATTCTGCTTTCTTAGGGTGAATTACAGTTTTATTTGATTCAAGTTGTATGAGAGAGAGAGCTTATTTCATACTTAATTCTTATTTCTTTGGACTTTCTCGTTTTTCTCCTCAAATCATGGGGGAAAATAAATGCTTCTGTTGAACTTTTCCATCTTAGGCATGCTGACACCTGCGTGACTTGGTCCAGAGCACTGTAATCAATGAGACGGTAATGTGTTAGTATAAAACTATAAATTGAATTGTTTACTTCCAAGTCTAATAGCCAAAGAAGAAAATTCTAACATAAATTTTAGATGAATATGTTTAATTATTATCATCCACTAAACATGATTATAATCTGATTATAATAAACATCAGCTTAGTAATCTCAAATTAGTAATGTGAAATCAGGAATGCTGGTTTACAGCATGGTCATCAGCCTGGAAACAGGAAATAAGCATCTAGCCCATACTAGGTACTGAGCTTCTGAACTTAACTGACTTGAATCTGTGATTGCATAGCGATGTACTACAGATACTGAGAGAGTTAAATTCAAGTGTGTTTGCGTTTATGATTAATCGGTCTGATTTCCCCAATGACAACTGAAAATTGTTTTGTCTTTAAATTGCTGCAGATATGGTCCAGAAAGTGCAAATTAGTGAGACACTGTCAGTGGGCTTAATCACGTCTACCTCTGAGGGCCATGTACCACTGACTTGTCACCATTGCCCCTCTTATTTTGTTTTCTCTAATTCACAGTGGTCACTTCATTGTCAGATGTCATGGACCCCATGTTTGCAGACAGCCCACCCACCTTTTCCTTTTAATATCATGTTTTTGGCTAAAATACCTAATTAGTCAGACGATAACCTTTTCTAAAGAAGTAATTTGAACACTAATCCTCCAAAATGACAAGATTTCTCCTTTTCCTGTCCAATATAATAAGCTGGAATAATTTAATTCTGAAAGCTGGTAAATTCACAAATTACCCACAGGCATACTTCCCATATCAGTTAAAAGCCCATTACTAGAGTAAAATTTAAAGTGTGAAAATTGCAATCAGCATTTGAAACCACTTGTCTGTCCCTTGCTCCTCGCTGAACAGTAAGACTATAATTTAATGTTCATGTGAAGTGCCATATGGGGTTACGTAATATACATTAACATTAAAAGGCTGTAGAGTGTCCATAAAAATGCACAAATTGAAAATTCCTTCTGCAAAAGGAATCCTGAGGGCTTTGTGTTTAGAGATGGTGTGAGGTTGGCAGTGTTGGCTTCTCTTGTAAATGTCAACTTCATATTAATACTCAATCACAGATCCAAAATCACAATTTTAGACTGACAAGGTTTATTCAAATACTATATGAGGTAACTGATTTGAATAACAAATTTGAACCTGTTAGTTAGAAACCTGAAAAGAGGGCTGAATAGATCTCAGGAGATAAAGGTGTTTGTGGCCAAAACTTCTCCAAAATTACACAGTGAAAAGGAAGAACCAACCCTAATAATTGTCCTCAGGTGACCATAAGTACACATGGCACCTATGTGCCCACACATACACACATACACATGCAATAAATAAATGCAAGGTAATAAATGAAAAAATGCATTTTATCTAATATAATAATAGTATTGGTATATATTTGTACAATGTAGAACTTTGAGTACTCTTAAAGTATAATTGCTATAATTCCATTCACAATATCATGAAAATGATAAAATTTACAAAGATCCAAATAAACAGGAAAGGCCATGTTTGTAGACTAGAAGTTAGTATACTGTTCCTAAAAAGATGATTTTTATTTCATATATGGATGTTTGTGCATGTATGAATGTGCACCACATGCATGTAGTGCCCTTGGAGGCAAAAAGAGGGCATGGTACACCCTCTGGAGCTGAAGTCACAGATGATTGTGAGCTGCCATGTGTGTGCTGGGAACCGACCCTGAGTCCTCTACACTCGCGTGTAATGTAGTTCCTACAGGTCTGATTCCTTCTTCTGACTTCCATGGGTTACCTGCATGGTACACATATATACCCTTGGGCATAAACACCACACACACACACACACACACACACACACACACACACACACACACACTTAAAACAAAGTCCTATTCTTTTAAATAAACAGTACGTTGTCACCAAAATCAACATTTGCAGGGATTTCTTGAATTCATTCTTCCTGACTGATGTTTCATGCCATTTGACAGGATCAACTGACTTTTGAGAAGCATGCCAAGACCACTCACTAGGTAAGTAACAGTCTTTATAAAAATGGTGCTGAGACAACTAGAGAGCACACACAAAATATTGAGCCTCACTCTTCCTGTGAAGTGTACTGAAGGATTACCTGGATTCAGGTAAAAGACCTAAATGTAAGAGCAAACACTATTAAACCATAAAAATTTAAGGAAGAAAATATTCAGGTAAATATGTTCATGACTTTGGCAGCATATGAGCAACAGTGTTAAAATGGGAAAATTGAACTCTGTAAATATTTTTTTAAAGTTTCTGAGCTTCACAAGTGTGGTGGTTTGAATGAAAATGGCCCCCATGGGCTCATGGGGAGTGACACTATTAGGAGGTGTCACCTTGTTGGAGTAAGTATGGTATTCTTGGACAAAATGTGTCCTTGGAGCAGGGCTTTGGGGTTCCAAAGCTCATGCCTGGCCTGGTGTCTCTCTTTCTTCTCACTGCCTGCAGATCCAGATGTAGAACTCTAGGCTTCTTCTCCAGCACCATGTCTGCCTGTGCGCTGCTATGCTTCCCACCACGATGATAATGGACTAAACCTCTGAAACTGTGAGCATCCTCCAATTAAATGTTTTCCTTTATAAAAGTCGCTATGGTCATGGTGTCTCTTCAAGGCAATAGGACACTGACTAAGACAACAGGGCACCATCAAGAAATTCCAAAGTCAATATGTATTCCATATAGCTGGAACACTTCACTGGTGGTCTCTCAGAATGGATGTGGCTCTGCGATATATAGGAAACTCTTAAAATTCAATAATAAAAGTTTATGATTATGGTTCTTTAATATAGGATCTGAAAATTTATCTTTATAGGGAAATTATACAAATGGCCAATGAAAAAATGCTTGATATTATTGGCTATCAAGGAAATGTCAATCAAAGGTATGTTAGCTGTCACTTCACACCCACTAGGATGACTAGTGGGCAACCAAGAGCACTGGCAATAGCCTGTACTGTTTTAGGGTGAGGGTCTCTGGGATATGTGTGACCAATATCTTGAGGGGAGGTTTGATGGTTTGAATAAGAATAGTCCCCATAGGCTCATATATTTGAATTCTTAGTCAGTAGTGGTAGTACTATTTGAAAGGATTAGAAGGATTCAGAGATGTAGCCTTGTGGAGGAAGTATGTCACTGGGGGTGTGCTTTAAAGTTTCAAAAGCCTATGCCAAGCCCAGAGTCATCTCTCTCTCTCTCTCTCTCTCTCTCTCTCTCTCTCTCTCTCTCTCTCTCTCTCTCTGTGTGTGTGTGTGTGTGTGTGTGTGTGTGTGTGTGTTCCCACAGATCAGGATGTAGCTCTCAGCTACTTCTTCAACTACTACTCCAATGCCATGCCCTCAGCCATGATGACAGTGGACTAAATCTCTGAAACTGTAAGCCCCCAAATAAATGCTTTCTTTTAAAAGAGATACTTTGGTCATACTGTCTCTTCCTAGCAATAGAACAGTGACTAATACAGGAGGTATCCTACACCTGACACTGGCTTTTATTTGGCAATTTATAGGTTCTAGGTCGAGCATTATCTCCTGTGTAGGGTAACTATGATCCAGCTATACCATTTGTGAACATATTCCCAAATGACTCTATACCCAACTGTAGAGACACTTGCTCATTCATGGTCACTGCTGCTCTATTCACAATGGCTAGGACATGGAAATGGTCAAATGTCCATCAACTAACAGATGGATAGTGAAAATGTGGTACTTATACACAACGGAATTTTATTAAGCTCCTTAGAAAATAAAATCATAAATATGCAGGTCAATTGATGGAACTGGAAATATTATACCAAGTAAGGAAATACAAATGCAGAGGGAACAGCATCAATGTTCTCACTAGTGTGGACCCTACATCTCCAGATTTGTGTGTTTAACGTGGGGAAGCTGAAGGAGCCAGGAAACTAGAACAGGGGTCATGGGAGTGGGAGAAAGAGATTAAGGGCAGGGGGAGATCATACAACATATCATGCTCCAAGGCTGAAGGGGGGACAATGGAAATGGAGATTTAAATAGAGAGCTGGGAGGGTGGGAGAGAGGAAAGAGGATAGCGGAGGAGTAACTAACATCAAGGGTGTTTGAAAAGGACATATGGAAACCTATTTCATAAACATCCTAAATATTTATATATCCATGTGTATATTCATGTAAAAGAGTCTCAGAGTCAAAAGAACTACCTTCTAACTTCGTATATCAATACGAAGACCATTTCTCTGTCTCCTTCTTTCTGGTCTTTCAGTGGGTTTTGTCATGACAAATTCCTACATAAGATTCTTTAATGACAGAGCTTATATCTGGGGTAAAGATCAACTTCTGAGTAACTGTTTCTCAGCGTTTAAACTCAATCCACAGGACTTTAGCCTCTTATCTAATCCTGGGCTGGGTTCCCCTCCTATTTTCTCCCCAGGGACAGCTTGCTTGTGACGCAAAACTGCAACTATTACCTAGAGATTATTAACCTCATTTTAAGATCAATGAACTTATTTTATTCTCAACATGTATTACAATGCCTGTCAAAAGTGCATGTGTAGGGCTGGTGAGGTTGCTCAGTGGTTAAGGGACTTGCCTGGAGACGGGATAATCTGAGTCCCACCTCTGGTAGTTATATGGTAGAAGGGGACAACTGACTCCACATGTCCTCTGAACTCCACACATGGGACATAGCGCTTGCTCCACAAACACAAAGTAAACAAATGTAAGAAAAAATTTGTAAGCACATACTTAGTCAATGTTTGTGAGTAAACATTTGAGGAAATAAAAATATGATACCTCATTTAACAAAATATTCTCTTTTTACATGACTTGGTATGTAGTGAAGAAAATGGAGTCACTCTTCATACTCTATTAAGCCCCAGCTGTATGAAGAATAACACCACAATTATAATCTGCTCCAGTACACGTGGGATTTTTTCCAGATTTGACCTTGTGACCTCCTGAGAAAGAATTCTTCCACCTTCTCTCTCAACAGTACCACACAGCATATACTAATTCAAGGATGTTGTACGACTTTCTCTGGGGGCATGTGAAAAATGCCTGTTTGCCCCAGACCGTACATGACAGATCAAGGAACTGATTCTGCACAAGTCTTGGTGAACCCATGAGTTTATTGGACTGACTTACAGGAGCATGGGTGACTCAGAACAGCTGTAAAATTGAAAATCCTATCATCAGGATGTATAATGATACCGCAGATGCTGCCCATGGAGTCCCACCTTCTGCCAATCTTCTGTCTGTTGTCTACATCTCCCAGGAACATGTGTTGCTCAGGGGAGGGTGAGCAGGAGAGGAGTAAAGGTTGGAATTTCATGTGACAATCTTGAGACTTTCCCTCCTTTTCTTAGCAAAAGATTTTAATAATCTCATAGCTCAAGCCATCACTATTGTGTTTTACTTTTTTGTTGCCATGACTACAGACCATGGTTATCTATACTTCAGGATGGCAAAGGATTATATGGCCATGCTGTGCCCTGAGTAAAAGGTTATGTTGCTACAGAGAGAGTGTGGGATGACACAAAGTTAAAGAAAAATTAGAGATCAAGAACATCCTTACAAATCAACTTATTAGTTACAACCTTGTACTTTGGAAAGCTTAACAAATTTACTTTTAGAGAACTCCATCCATATGTCTATCGGAGTAATAAAATATTGTGATACAATGTCTCTAAATGAACCGCCCCAAGTCCTAGTCTATATTTTACAGATGTGGAAGATGGTTCTTTTTGCTAATGACAGTTCAGAAGTGGTCCAGATGAACATGAGAACTTTATATACTTTCGTGGTGCAGTTAAATTTTTATTCTGCACTAAATTGTTTTGTTTGACGATTCATTTATATTATGATTATAATCCTATTATTCTAGTTTGATCAAGTTTATATCAACAAACTACACTGGTGTTCTTTTTTATTCTTTTAAGTTTGTATGCTGTCAAAGCTGAAGAGAGTATTTTTAAACAAACGATTGGTCATTTCCAGGACACCCATGCATGAGCTTCAAAGCCAGAGGTGTGACTAAAAATGCAGGGGCCATGCATGTGATATTTCAGGAATTCAGGAGCTTTCAAAATGCCAACTGAATTTCATCAAGAGGATTGTTGTGGTAGCTAGCTTTCCCTGGCTGTAACAAAATACCTGAGACCACTTTACAGGAAATCAGGTTTTGGCTCACGGTTTCATTCTATGCTCAGGAGGCTTCGCTCTTTGGGGGCCTGTGGTGAGACAGGGGTGCATGGCAGGGGCACGCGGTAGAGGCGGCTGCCCACCTCAAGAGGTGCAGAAAACAGAGAGGACGGGGCTTGGGTCCCACTTCAGGAGCACACACCCAAATAACCCGACTCTTCTCTAGCCCTACTTCCAATCGCTACAGGCTAGCAGGCAATCCTGTAAGACCTGAGGCCTTTAGGTGACATGCAAGATTTAAATTATAACAGTTGCATTTGAGATGTACATCTATTTTTATTCTTTGGTTTCCAGTCTCATGGGATTGGTTTTCCTCACTTTTATTGACTCTATGCTTCATGAAGAACCAGGATGGAACTGACAATCATTTGAGATTTTCCATTTTGTAATTTCACCAAAGTCTGACTGTACTTGGTAATTGGGTCAGTTTTAGCTCATTAGAATGATTTCCTTTTTCTTGTCACCCAACATCACTACTGTCAGATTTGCTTGCCAACACTCTTATTATTTCTCTCATGTGTACGATACTCTCCCCAAAGCCAAGTTTTCTTCTACTAATCTGTTTATATGCTACTTAAAGCATTCAGGAAAAAAGAAGCAATAGAATATGATGAACTATAAAGTCTAAAAGTCAAGCCTTACAGAGAAAAACAATTGCAGTGGAAAGGCTTGTCATCGAGGCCCAGACAGGGTTCTCTGAGTTCCCAGCTGAGATGGCTCAGCTGGGAAAGGGCTTGCTGCACGAGCCCTATGACCTGCGTTTGATCTCCAGAAGTTACACAGGTGAAAGGAAAGAATTGACTCCATAAAGTGTCCCTTGATGTCCACATGCACACTGTGGCACGCATACACCCATATCATACAAGCACACACACAAAGATAATAATACATTTAAGAAACTTTTTCAAGATTTATTTTTCTGTGTGTGCATGTGAGTGCAGGTGCTCTCAGAGGCCAGAAGAGGGCGACAGATCCCCTGGAGCTGGAGTTACCGGTGTGAGCTGCTCGATGTGCGAGCTGTGAACTTAACATTGGTCCTCAGACAGAGGAACAAATGCGCTAACTTAGTCGTCTCTCCAGATCCAATAATAAATATTTTTAAGAGTAAAAAAATTAGACAAATAAAATTTAACCATATTGCCTTGTGAAAGAGGATGAAAAGAAAAGGTATGACCTGGATGATGTTTGGAATCCACATACATAGCAACCATCATCTGGAAAATAACTCTCAAAAGCTGGTGTTTAAAGTAAACACATGAAAAGTCTAATAAAAATACCCAAATACATGGTGAGACATTTCCTCATGAAGCGTGTAGATTATGAGCAGCCTCAGAACTGGTGTTTAAGTCACTATCCACCAGAAACACATAAACTGATTCTCAAATGGGTTGTCATCACGTCACTATCATAGTGGCTAAAATAACACCAGAGACGAACAGAAAGCAGGGAAGCTGAGTCACTCACATGTGGTATGTAAAATGATGGATCATACCAGAATATTAGAATACATATTGATCAGCCCCCAAAATTAAAAACATGCAAGTATTCAATTAACATACTACCTAGCTATTGTAGTACTGGGTGTTTTCCTTGGAGAAATAGATCTCACACTCACCTGTTCATGCATGTGCAGGGCAGATTCATTAGCAATTGCCACAAGCTGAGAAAGTTCTGGATCTTATGGTAGGTAAAGAGTCAAATTATATTATGCCCAAACTATGGAATGAGACTATAGCAAACAGCAAATGATTGAGGTGTATGTGATGACTTGGTTGATTCCAGCGAGTTTTCTGAAGTGAGAAACACTAATCTATAAGGACTCTCTACCGTAACTCCACTAACACAGTGTTGGGAATTATTTTCTCTTGAAATGACTAAATAATAAACACAGAGGACAGGTTAGTGGTTAAGTGGGGGAGAGATTGGGGATTTTTTTTTAAAAAGATGTGAATATTACTAGGAAATCTTGATGAGAGAAAATTTTCTGCCTCTTGCCTGCAGTTCCGCATTCACGGGAATACACGTTATCCAATGTACAGAATCCAACACTTTCCACTCTACATCCCAGCATGAGTAAAGATGGGGCAACCAAGTAAGAAAGGACTACTGTGATTTTACATTAACGAGGTATCTCCATAAGAAGAAATAGGTAAAGGCTACATAAAATGGTTCTGACTTATTTTTGTTGCACGTGGATGCATAGCAAGCTCAAGTTTCAGAATGTTTAATTAGCGGCTCCGTGGAAGAAATGCCTTACGGTGTTTTCTCTTCACTTATCTGATCAGTTGGTGCTGCCAACTTTGGATGCTGCTGATTTGCTCTAGTTCCGTGTTGTGGAGGTAGACGGGACATATCCAGGCAGAAAATTTAAATACCAGCCATTGAGGTCTAAAGACATGAAGCGCCCTGCTTGTGGCTGTGCAGAGCTTCCCGCCTTCCCCTGGTGCTTAGGGCGATCTGCATTCTCAATGCTGAGTCAACGCAGCACGCTATTTCCTGGGAGAAAATGAAATCTCTCAGAGGACACTGGTGCCCTCAAAGCACCTCAGTGCAGAATGCCTTATTCCCAGGAAGTGGGGAAACTTTCATTATTGGCAGGCCCAGATAATCTCCAAGGAAAAATAAAACGTTTAAAACAATTGGGCCTAAAGGAGAATATAAAATAAGTCCGTTACAGTGATTAAATTACTAACCAGAGAAAAATTTAAATGCAACATTGGGATAGCACTTTTACTCAAGGCTAGAGGGGTGGTTTGAAGATGATGGGGAAAGAACAATACGAAGTTTAAAGCAGCTAAAAAGAATTTGAGAATTGCCAAAGTTTAGCGGGAGAGAGAAGGATGCTCATACCACAGTCAGGCCACTCGGGGGGAGTTGACATTCACCACTGGGAGGTGGGGACGCCTGTGAGATGTAAACCTGGGACAGAAATGAACACATTGGCCTTTCAGAAGTGCCTGACATCCGTCTTCTCCTTACCAAGGAGACGCTCCCCCAGAGTGGTGTCAGAAACTGTATGTGGACATGTTGCAGTAGGAAAAACAGAGAATGGATTCAAATTCTCTGCCATACCATAGGGAACTACAGATGGTTTCAGTACTACTGTTAGATGAAAGAAAGCTACTAAGTTGTGAGTGTAGGAGTAACTCATTCTTAAAGCAATGACCATGAGCAACATATGCATACCACTACAGAGACATACATTTTTATGTATTTGCACTTTTGAAAAGCCAGAGCAGAGACTTTTGGAAAACTACAAAAATCCCCACTTTCCCCAAAAGATTAGGAATCCAGAAACTTCAGATTTCAATTGACCACACTGATTTTTTTTTTTTTTTTGAGTCATTCAAATATATAAACTTCACTCTTGGGATGCAGGGTGATGGGATTGAGGTGAATGGAGTAAAGAAACACAAATGTACTGTTACATACGCTTGCCATGGATGCATCTCCAACTCTCTAGCAGCCACACTGAAAAGTGAAAAGGCAATCTAGAACTCAGTTAATACTACCTTAGGTCACATCAAGCAAACTATGTGAAGGTAATATTTCCAAAGGTAATTTACACCGTTATCATACTGGGTATCTCTGACAGGGGAGTGCTTTAACACTCAAGGCCTATCTTGATTCACAGCGAATCAGCTCATCCCAAGAGCCTGAAGTCCTTTGCAGATCGCTTTACTCACCTGTGCAGCCCTATGGGATGAAAGGTTTGAATCTGGTTTCACTCAGACACCTTCAGTGTGGGTCAGGCCAGAAATGCATGGCTGCGTCCGGCCCTGGTCTCGTGACCTCATCTTAGCTCAGCCTTTCATACCCAGCCCTGTCATTACCATCAGAGAGGTCTTCATACTCGGTACATTTCATTGACACCAGTGTGCATATAGGCTTATTACAAAAATCTACACGGGAAGTGAAACCAAGTAGGTATTTTTAGAAAAACGTTAAGCAAGGGGCTTTTAAAATCCGTTCACACGATTTTGTGCGAAAGCAAAGGATAAGCCTACTTAGTTTTGCCTCTCATTGTGGAAAACTTGGCCAACTGCAGGTGTCTTCCTCCTACTTAAGGAACTGGAATAAGTAATTCTCCTGAAGGAAATTCCAGCTGCCAAAAGCACAAGTAATCTGAGGCCTCCCCGCAAACACCTGGCAGGGAGTTGTAGGCTTTGCGGCTGTTTAAATTTTGATTTATACTTCAACTCAACTCAGGCACTGAGCAGCAAGGTAAGCTTAGAGAGTTTCTGTAAATCTCATGAGCCTTCATTTCTTCAGTTATCTATGGAAAATTTATTTAATACGGTTTAAATATTTAAATGTAAAATTCAAATAAATAACACATGACATGCTGCCTGAGCAAAATGCAACATAAGACACTGTATAAATCACTGGAATTTGTGGTATCTACGGGAACTGTCAGAGAAGTTCATTGCAATTTTGAATTTACTAGTAGCTCCGTACTTAAAACTTAAGAAGAAAAAATAAGAACTGATTTTCAGAACAATGAACTATATTCAGACAGGTGTTCCGTTTGAAATTTGGGCCACTCTAAATGTATTCATAGATTCTCAAGTGGTTTTTGTCAGGCTGTTTTTGAAGGATGCTGAGGGTAGGAGGCAGCCATCCACTCTGCTGCTAACACAGAGTGCTGTGCCTAGGCACAGACATGCTTGGCGAGGGGTCATGGGACTAACCATGAACAGCTATTCACTCAGCTGAATTCCATGTCTATCAAGGACTAGTTAGTACATGTAGAAGGAATGCATTGCATGCCATTATTGCCTAGATTACATTTGCTAGAAAACCAACTGTGGTTTTGAGAACAGTGTTTTGGTACCCTTGAAATTTCTCGATTTCTTTTATTACTCCCCCAGTTATTCACAGAATGTTATGGTTTGCATTCATATACTTGATCACTGAGGTGTGTCGGGTAGCTATTAATGTCATGGCAAGAGATGATATTGGTTTTTTTTTGCACTGTTTTAATCACCAGCCAGTAAATAAAATATAATTTAAGAAAATTTGATATACACATAGGCAACTCATGAAACATACATTTTTTTTTCTAGGATGACAAACACTTTGAAAAATAATTCATCATTTTACAAAAAAATGACTACCTTTTTTTTAAATAGCCACTTTTCTTACTAAAGCGAATACAGATTTATTTACAGAGAATGTCAGGACTGCACTACTGACATATGGGGAGTCCTCTTTACACCACACATTCTTATAAATGAGAAGGTAGTCTTGTTATTTAGTCTCAGATCTATTAATGTTCATCTGGACTTTCCATAAAATACTCTATTAATCCAGCCCCCCCCACACACAAAAAGTATATTTTCTTTTAAGATCAAGAGGGAATAAAACAAAAAAGTGCTGTTAACACAAATGAAAGGTGATTTTAAATTTCTCTTGTGTGTTGGGAATTCCTGTGTATAGGAAATAGAATAATGATTAAAAAACAAGTTGCTTATGGAAAGGCCTTGAGGGCAATTTCCTTTGTCTGAAAACCCACTGTTATTTTTCATTCTTATTCTGTACAGCCTGTTCCTCTTTGTTAATGCTACACAATAATCAGAACATAAAATATTTTCAGGACATTTGGCACTAATGACAATACTTCATTCCTACTCATAAAGGTACCTATCAGTGACCTCCCAGAGTGGTGAACATAACCATTTCCAGGACACTGAGAAACAGGTGGTCCCTAATGCACACAAATACTTGTCAGTCACCAGGTTTCCAGGAAAATGCCAGCACTCCACTCCTACCCAATACAGAAAGCTACTGGACAAAAAAAAAAAAAGAAAAAAAAAGTTTTGTTGGTTTTACTACCTTTGGTGTTGTTTGAAGGGCAGAGCGGATTTGAAATTCAATTCTGCTAAGACATGTACAATGGTGATATGCAGGGTCATTATTTTAAAAACACACAACATTAAAAATAAGCCTACAGGTCTCCTATCATTGAGTAATTGGGATATTTTAGTGGAACTGTAGTTTAGTCTGTGTGCTAATACACTGGAGATAAAGGTGTACTTGAAACATTACCCACATTCACCAGGTTAGTGTTTCTCCAAACGCCCCCCAGCCCGCTCTTAAATTCTCAGATAAAGCAGATTTAGGGGTAGATGCTCAATGTCTTGGCTTTTCTAATATTTCAAGTCTGTGGCTGAGACCTCATGCCGCATACTGCTTAAAGTCTTCTAATGCCTGTGATGTGATTTGGTCTAAAGATTTTAATTTTGTGCATGATTCTTTTTATACAAGAAGGGACACACATGTGTGTAGTTTTTACCTAACTTATCATCAAACAAACAAACAACAAAACAAAAACCAAGGCTTCAGAATCAAAACCCCTCTATGCAGACATTGTTTTCCTGGTGTTTATGTTTGGGGAGCTGTGGTGTAGGAAATGGCCCCTAAGGATATGGAAAAACTCCATCACAGTTACTTCAGGTTATAGCCTGACTCAGTTTCCTCATCTGTGCATGAGATAAAAATGGCAGCAATTTAAATATCTCCATTTGTTTTGCACACAAAGAAGGGTGGCTGATACCATTATGACTGCAGTTCTTACTTGTGGTCACATTGTATAGCTCTGATCAGTGCTAAATGATATCGTTTGTGTAGTCCACAGAGACAATTCTAAAGAGAAATAGACTCAACAAGCTAATTGCATGTGGTGAGGAAACTTCCTGTGATGGCTTAAAAGAGACACGAGTAATTAATTTAAACTTTAAGGAATCGCCAATGCCATTAGAATATGTGTGAATATTTTTCTTTCAAAAGTCTGGGAAATGATTGCAATCTAAGGAAAACTATCTTGTAAACAGCAAAAGAAACAAGAATTAAAAACTTCCCATAAGGAAAACTACACACTGTATTGATTCTACTGATAAAGTTTTTGAGTCATTTTCTTTTTAAAGAAATATATACTCATCATTCAGGGAAGGCTTTCGTTCCTCTGTTAAACTGAAAGCAACATTGAACACTTAGGGCATCAGAAAATCATTTTTCTCGTGTTTGGATTCTAGTGTGACTTTACCTGGATGTGCACATTACCTTGTTTAAGTACTTGAGCAATTAGGGTTTATTGTTATTTTATTACTGAGAACCTTGCAAAGAGGGGGATTTCCAACCTGCGGACAAAGGGCCATATTTATCTTGGTAAACAGTTGAACCTGAAACTCACAACTTTTTTTTAAAGTTAGAGCTATGAATTTGATGACAAAATGCTAAGACAAATTGTCAACATCAAGGAAACCTTTCTTTTATTATTGAAAATATAGGCTAGAAGGTCTGTGAACTCCATCAGACTTTGTAATAAAAGGTTGGAATGTAGATCCCATGGGTAGATGGTAGCTTGTTTTAGCTGTGTCTGATACTTATTTACATGTTCATAAGAAGTAATTTGGTAATGGCTGCTTATTAGAGACAAACTGTAGGTCTACATGGAAATCTTCAGTGAATAACCATCTCTAGCAATTCCCCCCAAGTTATGAAAATGCCTAGTGCTTAATATTTCAATATATACTGTTTTGTATATAAAAATATCTATTGTAGGAGTCACTTACCACATGTAATCAATTGCATCTGGTTTAATTGAAAAAGATAGCTAGAAATTTTTCTGTGGGTTATTGTAACAGTACAAGGATACAAGGTGCTTTTATTTAACAGAGACCTTTGTAAAATAAACCGTGAAAGCAAAAGCAGCCTACAGAAGAGGAGGGTTCATGTTGCCTCTGCTTTGTTTAAACATGTTATAGGTTAATATGCCACAATGGATAAACACCAGAAAGTGTAAATTAGCATTTGATAACATAATTTCAAACATCTTCCCCACCCGGAGCACTATGGAAAATATGTATAGGTATGGTAAACTTCCTTCCTCCAAGTGTCACAATCTTGTGGTCACGTAATCTTCATGGGACGTTGTGTCCGTGGGGCTTAAATCATAGTCTATGCTCGAGTCCTCCTCGTGGGCACGCTTCCCCTTTGGTATGATTGGGACCGTGTCTTCCACCACCACCTTCTCTGACTTGAAGGAGCACACTCTCTTGCCTACCTGTAAACCCAAAGTGTCCGTGTTCCTTTCTCTATGGTCTACTAGTACACACTGTTCATTGAGACCAGGAATGCTGAGGTCACCCCGTGAAGCTAATCCTTGGGATTCCAGTTGGATATTTCTCTCAAGTGGTCCTGCCGCCTGTTGACGAGTAATTTCTTCTGAAACAGAGAAGATTTGGTTTGCGTTTTGCTCAGCAGCATTTTGTTTTGACCGTCTATGAAACAACCCGAAGTTTTTGATCTCAGCCACAAAATTCGCTTTTCTCTGCTTCTCCCTGGGCGGCTCCTGCACCACCAGGGCGGAACCATTGCTTACGTTATGTCTCTCGGAGGCAATGACTGCTGACCTTGGGTGGATCAGAGTGGTTAAATCAAAGAGGCTGAGATTCTTTTTCTTGTCCTTGCTATTACCTTCACTGTGGCTCTTTTCATCGGAGTCTGCCGGACTGGCCGCGGCGTTGGCTGACTGTATTGTGGAGAGCTTGCTTCCTCGGAGCAATCCCAGAACTTCAAAGCGGAAGCTAGAAATGTCTTGCTTTAGTTCCTGAGTGAAATTCAAATGACACATTAGGAGGTCACATATGGAAACATCATGTCCTAATTTCATTGATTGGTCTGCCATGGTCCTGCACCTTTTGAAGAACCACGGCTCTGCTCTCCCGGGACTCGGCTTAGGATGTCAGGCTCTTTCTGTGACACCTCGTGTCGTTCTGATGTCATTTCCCTATTGGCATTTTATGCCCTAGTATGATGGTGAGTCTTCACTGCAAACATGACCAAGCAGAGAGATCCCTAAAGCATACTTCTGGGTGTGTCTGTCATGCTAGATAAAGACCCAAGCCTCACTCAGTGGATTTATTTCATGATGGATTCACAATACTGTGGCATTTAGGGCTGGGTGGGACCTACTGGGTGAAAGGAGATGACAGTGAGCATGTCCACGGGACGACCTAGCATCCCTGGCCCTTTTCTACTCCCGGCAGCCATGATGTGAACTCCTCGACCCTGCCCTGTCTGCCATGATGGATCAACACTTCTATGACTCAAATAAACACTTTCAAGTAGCCCCTCTTTAGTGTTCTGTCACAACAACAAGTGGCTGAGACACCTAAAGAAATCTTCTAAGGGTGACATAAAAAGAGATAGAAGGGACTGTACTCTCTGTCACTGTACAGTGGTTTTTTTTTTCTTTAAGGTGGCAGTTTCAAATATTTTCTCTCTGGAGTCTGCCTCTAACTGTCAGGCCGCTTCATGCTCCTGGGTTCACATGTCTTAACAGATTTTTCTGTGCAAAGGGGTGTCCAAAGCAAAATAACGTGGATCCTACCCTTCTGAGAAACTCCCAAGTCTCAGTACCTTGGGGAGGGCCTTATACCCACCACTGAGTCCCTAAGTCCTGGCTCTGATTCACATGAAACTCCTAGATCTTTTTCTTATCTCTTCAGAAAACTTCTTTCTCAGCCTTCTTCTCCCCCACCCACCCCCTCTGTCTTCCAGGGCAAAGAGAATCATTTAGCCTCATAATTGAGATTTACAGTAAAATTAACCCAAATTGTCAAGGGGACTTAACTTAGTGGCAAGGAAAATCCTAGTCCCTGGTGGCATTCTGACCCATGACCTCAATCCCTGCTCTACCAAGTGAATCTTCCATCTGTATGTCAGCCTGATTTCTAAACTGGGAGCATTTAATAACAACCCACTAACAACGGCACGAGCTTCCTGGATATTTTGGAATTAGTTCATTGACAATGTGTGCTGTAAGTTTGGCGGTTCCCCTACCTGATGACCTAAATGGCTGCTTAGCTGCTGTTGCTACAAAGGTCTTTAATGCTTTTATGTGTTTGATTTTGCCTGTAAAATCTTATTAACCTTAAAGCATTCCTCCAAAATTTCTAAACAGTCGTGTAGAATAAAATAATCACTTTACATTTAATTTGAAACATATAATTTTCCTATATTCACTCGTTACCTCTCACGTAACTTTAAAACTAGAAAAATCAAGTACAAAGACTAAGGTTTTAAGTTGTAATTAAAGAAAACCTTAAATCCCTGGCCCAAGAGCTGCAGCGACCAGGAAGCTCGTGCCATTGTTAGTGGGTTGGTTATTAAATGTTCCCAGTTTAGAAATCAGGCTGACATACAGATGGAAGATTCACTTGGTAGAGCAGGGATTGGGGTCATGGGTCAGAATGCCACCAGGGACTAGGATTTTCCTTGCCACTAAATTAAGTCCCCTTGACAATTTGAGTTAAGTATGTTTCAAAGCAATTTGGGAAATTTCTTTACTTTGCTGTTGTCCTTCTGTCTGTCTGCCCTCTCCCTAAATTCCATCAGGAGGCATGGCACAGATGTCTACTAGAACACATAAGGCTGGGTTTGTAACTCTGGCTTTAAAGGCTGCCTCCACATGCCGCCTCTGTGATGAAGGTGACACATTACCTTGACATTCTCCTCTGTCAGGCCCTCTTCAGTTTTTGCCTCTCTGATCATGGCGGCCACGTAGCGCTTCACCAGGTTCCTCATCACCTCCTGAACAACATGATTGACATTCAGTTCAGGGGTTCAACTTCTGCCCATTTTCACAGCAATTTCAGGACGGAACGCAAGCATTACTCACTTGATATTGGTGGTGTCTTCTCAGGTTATCAGCAGCACGCCGCTGAAAAGGAAAAGACATTCCTGTGTGGTTATACAGGCGAGTTATTATCCTAAAAATTACTGCTTTCATAGATAAGGTAGTTCTTGCTGTCTTTTATCACAAAAGCGGGGGAGGGGGGGGCAATGAGCCACGGTCACAGAGAGGCTTCATACACATCCAAAGAATCAGTGAACAAAAGTGAAAAAGCCCAAGGTTTTAATTACAGGACTCTTAAAACAGAATAAATTAACAGTGGTAGAAGCATGGTTCTGGGGTAGGCTGCAGGGCCATGAGAGAATGAGCTAATCACACTGGATACACACCCTACATCTCTGGAAATACTGCAAGGTAGAGCTAGGAAATAACCAGGGAGGGAAGTAGCAAATGGAATTAATGTTTTCTCATAGATATCAACACAGAAATACATAGAAATCATCCATTGTAGGTGGCGATACATAATGGAAACCTTAGAGGGCATGAACTTGCTGTGGTTGCAATCATATGTCCATTGAGGGGGATTCCCATTTTAGTCAGATGAGAATTCATAAAATAAACGAATGAAGAGTTATTCATCCATACCACTAGTTAATCTTATGATTTTTACGGTGGAGGGTTTGACTTCCAGCTACCTTTAACCATGAAGTTTAGGAGATGGAACCCAGGGAAGCCAAGGCTGGGCGAGTCCTCCCAGTAAGTCCTCTACCACCGCGTCACACCCACTGTACTTCCCATACCAGTTACCTCTTCAAAGAGATTGGGATGTTCAGGAGTGGAGGTAGGTGTGTGTGTGGTATCAATTTTTTAATATAGAATGGAAAGAAGGTGGTTGATGATGGGAAAAGTCCATTAAAGAATTGAGGTAACTAACAAATGAGATTAAAATTTTCTTTTTCATCTTTCACAAGTATTCCAAAAGCATTAGCAAAAACCTGTCTATGGTAACCCCACGTAATGCATTTTAATAAACAGTAGCATTGATTCTTAAGGAAGAACACTGGACACAATCATTCTGAATAAAAACATTTATGCAATAAAGGAATTAGTTTGGTATATTTTGAGAAATAAAGGGAATAATAGTTCTGGGCTTCTAATAAGGCTTTTGAACTTCTTCTTCCTTAGTCAATATTTAATCACAGGCTGATAAAATAGAATTTTAGAAAGAGCCGTGCATGTTTATAAAATGATCTTCAGAAAATATATTTTAAAAGTAAAAATTCTATTCTACTGGTCTTAAACAGTGTCTCTGTTTCAAGACAAGCAGTGATTTACAGAAAGGGAGGAGACTGCTCCAATCCCTAAAGCCACTAATCATTGAAAACAGCATTCACTCCATGGGAACTGGATTCTCTCTAGGATTAAGGCATTTGCCTAAAAACCAGATTAGATAAGAGTATAATTTGGAGTTTTATGGCTGGGCCACCAGATGGAGGTGATGTCTGCCTCCTGATGAGACAACACTCAAGATAAACTCGAAGAGAAAAATCACTTCCTGAAAGAAGCAGTAGCCTCCAGAGCTCTGTGGAGTTGCTTCAACTGAAGAAAAGCAAATAATTGTTGTATGCCAGTTTCTTAAAATATACTGAACAGATGACTTCCAGGATACTTTAAGTATACAGACCCTTAATGTGATATAAAACCAATTCAGTCAGTTCACCTTCATTGGTTTTAGAATCTTTATAAATTCAGTAAGATAATGTCAAAGTAAGTCTAAGGTCATAGTTGAACTTCATTGAGCACAAAACTAAGATTAAGGTTCATAGAATCAGACTGATGAATGTTAAGCAAAGATATCATGGTGGGTTTAAATATTAAAATGGGCACAGTTTCTTTCATGTTCTAGATCCTTCCCTAATATCTATAGTCAACAATTTTAATTAAAATATGAAAAAGAATGAAGAGCATAGTTTAAAGTGAACCATAATATATTTGGCTTGGGAAAAATTTTAAAAAGCTTGTCAGAAAAAAAAAAGAAGGGCATAGGAAAAGCTAACTCAGCTACCTGGGGTTAAATTCCTCTGGTTAAGTTTAAGGCTAACTTGAGGCAGTTCACATTTTGTTAACTGATTATTTTCTCTGTCTTCCTGGTAATTACATAAGCCCCCTTAGTCTTGCGATGGGCATGAAGGCTGCACACCTCATCTCTTCTCCCCTTCTCTAGGGTCTCAGCATAGGTCCTTGTTTTACTCTGTTTTTGCCTACCTGTCCTTATTGTCTGCATCTGAAGTGGGTGGCAGTGGTGATGGATGTGGAACTGGGTTAGACATGGAGATGATTGTACCTCAGAGGGGCCTCAGAGCTGCACAGTGGAAACAAACTCACTGGGTAATTTAAAATACTAAACAAGAGATTTGATTCAGAGCATCTGTTACTGGGGTCAGCTTCCTTCCCCTTCACACTTCCTCACTGTTTAACTATTGATTGACACAAATTAAAAATATCCCTGAACCCTCAAACTTCATAAATTGACCAATCCTCTGGATTACTTCTGAGGAAACACAATTTAATTTAATGCGTTTGCTTCTCTGCGGGACTTTTACATGTTTCGTGCTTGTCAAAGTAGTGTGTTCAGCTAGATCATGAAACGTCTTTACCATGGAAATGAAGAGAGGTGAGAACAGGAAATTTGCTTTACTGTGGCAGAGCAAGGGAAAAGATGGTGGAACTCAGAAGTCAACCACCTTTTGTGGGAGTCTGGGATCTTTATGAGTATCTCTGCATGGCCTTGACTATCTGCCACAATCTCTGTGGATTTTCGTTTGTCTTGATAGCATAGCTTTTTGCTTATACAGCCACTTGAAGATACATTTATC
This sequence comes from Peromyscus eremicus, assembly GCF_949786415.1. Lineage (NCBI taxonomy): Eukaryota > Metazoa > Chordata > Mammalia > Rodentia > Cricetidae > Peromyscus > Peromyscus eremicus. The sequence continues at coordinate 3,191,292 of NC_081421.1, forward strand.
AGGTGACTATGTCTTCATATATACAATTATTCTTTCAGAGGCAAGGAGCCTCTGAATAATACGTTGAATAAAACACACTTGTAGTCTGTAAGGTAATGAAGTGAGTGAGACACAGACGATGGAAAATACACCACCAAACACGGAGGTGACGTCTGTGAGCGTCCTGTGAACACGGAGAAAGAGGGAATATCGTACAGAGGAGAGGATCGGTAGGCAGGAGTGAGGTTTCGGACTGAACACTGGGCATCGAGATTGTGACAAGCCAAGAGATACAGGTGTTCCTGAAAACTGGAGCAGGATTAACAAACATGCCTGGTGCTAGAAACTGAGAGGAAATTGGGAAAGTTAGTCTGGGCTCTTCACGAGAACCTTCTATGGCACAGTCCAGTCAGTGGCTCTTAGTGGCTAGGTTTTTAATTACCCAATGTCCTGGGAAGGAACTGTGACTTTTTTGACTGTTGTCTGGCATCAGGCAGGAAAGGACTTTGCAGCTTCTGACCGTGGCCACGGATCCGTGGTGTTCTTGGTCTGGAAGCTGTGTCACTCATGATCTCTGTGTGCAGCTTCCCACAGTGCTGTGTCTGCACATGGCTGGGACTGAAGCCCTTACCGCCTCAGCCTGAATACAACTACAGTGAGCTCACATTCTGGGGGACCGGGGCTTCTGGTTTCTAATTTAAAAATTGGAGGCGAGGAGAGCAGGGTAGTTAAACTTACGAATACTCTCTGCAACATACATAAAATTGTTACCAATTGGTGATAACGTTAAATGTCATAACAGAAGTATCATCAATGGCACTTGGGGTATTGGTAACCTTTCCAGTGGGTAAAGATCTGCTGACTTTCAAAGGCCTTTTATCTTCAGGGAAGGGGTTGTATCATAATTGTCACTGAAACAGACCAGTGATGGAGGTGTTTATGGCAATAATGTAATCAGGGGTATTTGATTTAAAGGCACTAAGAGAAAAGGGATAATCAGATTTCTGCAAACTTTTGCAGTGTTGAGAGTTGCATTTTGTAACTTTTACTTTTAATTAGATTGCTTGTTAATTCTGCCTGACAGGAAAGTGGGCCAAGGTCAAGGACTCTGTTTAGCATTTGTCTAGGGAGAGTATTTTGGAAGACAAGCACATGATGTTGTCATTCTCTTGGTCAGTTATGCCGTATATATATATGTAGCTGGATTACATGCGGAATATTTCCTGACAGGATGGCATTCAAGACAGAGGCTGAAGGTATACCTTCATGCCACCTCTGTATAAGCCACGGACTGTAGGCTCCACATGCTGCGCTAGGCCTGACCGTGGCATTTGAGTCATAGAACTAGTGGAAAGAAAACAAGGAAGTAATGAGAAGCCTTGACTGGTGCAAGGGAAGCTGAAGTTCCAACCGCTGTGGCGGCCTCTCTCAGGCTGAGGGAGGTCGGCAGCGGGAGAGGGGCTCTGGGGAAAGCAGTGTAACATTTGCGGCTTTTCAAGCTTCTATTCTTTCCAGGTCTACTGTGTGGAAGGTCAGGCTCTCTGCAAAGAGCTGCTTCCCTGCAGGCAGCTTTCAGGGTCATTTTCTTTCATTTCCACTATGGTTTCTGTCTGTCACTTGAGTTTCCGGCCCATGAATTATGCCGTTTAGTCTTTCCTCTGCTCAGTGAATCCCTTGAAGGATGCAACCTGCTGTGTTGGCAAGAGGCCAATGCAGGACGGGATTTTTACTCCAAAAATCGCACTTTGACTCTGAGATGGATTTACTTAGTGTCCTCCATAACACACTTTCTCAGCATTGCAACATGCAGTTGAGAATTCTTCTTAGTAAACACACTTTCTACATGTATAAAATAAAGATGCAGGATTCCTGGGTATCATATCGTCAGACCAAGTACTCAGGACCTCATTCCTGAAGTTCCAGGAGTACCAAGCACTTCCTATACCACCTCCCATTTGAAAAAGTAAGTTGAGTACAAACTCCTTCCTTGCAAATCTTACAGCAGTAACTCAGGGAAACCAGGGTTTTCACGGATGGCTGCTTTCTTTTCTGTAAGATCTGCAGTCAAGCCTACTGAGAGTGGTGAAGCTTGAACTGTACATTTTGACAAATTACCACTAAAGATGAAGTACAGGCGTTGACTACTAGCTTTCTTCTTTTAAAATGCTAGACGGGGCAAATGCACAGGCTCTAATTCTCTTGCACTGACTTAACTAATTATATTTCTGTGGTAACTGGTTAGACTTTCATAGCTCATCTACATCCCAAGACTGAGTGACACTCCATGCCCCTGAGACTATGCTTCGTGTTTTACTATGCACTGAAGAGAAAATTATACAGTGAAAAATACAAAACTCAAGAAATGCTATGATTTCTCAAAGATCTGGTAGTTTGGGAGTTAGTATGTTGTTCAATTAATTTAAGCATTCCAGTTAGAAACCCATCTGGGTCCATGGCGTTAAGAATGTTTCACTCTAATTAAATGCTTTGGGGAAGGTATTGCCTTAGCTGCCTTGGACTTCAATTAAATGTATTTGAACCTTTCCAGCAATAAGCACAGAGGTTGGTTTTTAGCTTATAAAGCTGAGCTTGGTGCTAATGCTTTCTTTGAATAGGGATTTCTCATTATAGTTTCAATCTTAAAAAAGAATTCTAGATGATTCTTGAAGGTTTAGTACCAATGAAGGCATTGACAAAGCATTTGAAAGGGGCTGTAGAGACAGCACAGTGGTTAAGAATATTGCAGAGGACCCAGGCTTGGTTCCCAGCACCCACATGACATCTCACAACCATCTGTAACTCTATTCCAGATTATCTAACATCTTCTTCTGAGCTCCAAGAGGTCACAGACATAAAATAAAAAACATTCTCTGACTCATGATTCTTAATGTTATTATTTGACTAGGGTACTCTCCATAATTGGCCCTTGAGTGGGATTTTCAGGAGCCACCTGTCGATAATCTGTCTACTTCCATCATAAAAATTTTGCCCAACAATAAAACATTGCCACTTCATTTATGTTTTTTTTGCACAAAACAGTCAAGTGAAAGGCTGATTTACCTGAAAAATATCAACCATCCATCAGAGGAAGTCTAAGGTTAATACAAGGTTGGCTACTGAATCACTATTGTCAAGAAGCATGAACAAGATGAGATCAGCCATAACGGGCTCCCAGAGGGTGACCAGGGCAGCCACTCCCAAGAAAAACTGCCATTCTAGGCTCTTTCTGAGAACGTGCATAGCCTGAACAGCAGTGTGAATTCACACAACTAATGGATGACACGAATCTCTAAGTGAACCACAGTAGGAAAGTTAGAGAGAATGCCTTGAAGAATGTAATCACCTCTGGCTGAATTTTCAATTTTCTGTTTCAAAAGCATGACATAAATGTACACACATTGCTGGTCAGATCAGAAAGCAAGGCAGCCTGTTCAGACCTTTGAGACACAGTCAGCTGAGATCTCCAAAGGCTTCAGAGGAAAAAATCAAAAGCTGAGTACATAACTTAGAAAACAATGCTGTGTACTCTTCAGAATTTTCAGGGAGTGAGGGAAGGTGATAGGGAGCCAAGTGCATTGAGAAACAAAGGACCTATTTGTCCCCTGTCCCCCAACTCCCCTCCCCAAGAAGCTTTGTCCCTAAGGGATCCTGAGGAACTGGATAAAGTCACCAAGTTCTTTTTTAAAGAAAATGGTGGAACTAGATGATCTCTAAGTTCTTTTGGGGGGTGATGACAACATAGTTTAAGATTTGATTTGGTTTTGCAAAGCACATGTCCCTGGTCCTCTAGTGTGGCCTTTACGTAATAAATATGTGTATCTGTGTAAACCTTTCCTATCAAGTGTCTGTGCAATGAACTGTCACAAGGCTAGCCAAATATGAGTGACCTCACAGCAACGCCAATGGCTTTTCACCTTTCTTCCTCTTTAAACTCTTCTGAAGTTTCACAACCATCTTTACAAAAAATTAAACTACATCCATCTATTTGTGTGTGTGTGCATGTATGTGTGTGCACACACATGCCATGGAAGTATGGAGGTCAGAGGACGACTTTTAGAAGCTGGCTCTCTCCTTCCTCTGCATGGGCCCAGGTCTTCAGGTTAGACAGAAAGCATCTTTCACCACTGAACCACCTTTCTGCACCAGTTTCACAATAATCAATTTCTCTTCTTTTCTTTTGTAGATAAGAGCTTCTATACAAATTTTACATATAACTTATATGTATATATATGTATTACACACACATAATATATATTACATGTAACACACACACACACACACACACACACACACACACACACACACTGCAACTAAGACTTCACAAGCTAGACTATCATGTCTTTAGAGAGTAGAGAAAAAGTAAATCCCAACAGGGTTGAGTTGGGCTGGGACAAAGCTTATTCAAAACCCTGAATGGGAGAAGGCAAGAGCCATTTGGTGCTACAAAGAGAGAGGAAGAAGCAAGCATGACTCAGAATATTTTGTTTGGCATAAATTCTCAAGTCACTAAAGTACACACAATCCAAGGTTAGCAAAATGTATATTGCAAAGGAAAAAAATGAATGGTTTGTGGTCAATTAGCTTAAATTAACTTCCTGTGCATCAGATTAGAGCCAAAGACACAAATTTAAAAATAGAGACATCAGAAGAATTTTGTGTTTTGAGAACAGTAATCTGTAGACAAAAAAACAAAACAAAACAAAACAAAAAACAAAACCCAAACACTCTGTAACTCACATCATTAAGGCCTCACTCTCAAAAATGGGAATTGTTCCTTTAATATAAAACTGAATTTCATATGTAGCCATGCATCACCTGTGGCCATGCATCTATGGCCATGTGTCTGTGACTATGGGTGTCTGGACATGCATCTGTGCCTGTGCATCTGTGGCCCTGAGCGAACTAAGCTTTTCTGACTTCAAAAGCAATGCAGGGTTTGTGCTCCTCAGTGCTCAGATGGAAGGAAGGCCAAATGAACTTTAAGACCCTCCTTGCATCTAAGAACTGGAGGTGCCATAGACTAAAGACTGCCAGTGAGCGGCTTGGGAGAGAGCAGGAAGACAGTTCTTAGAGCGGTCCTCCAGTCTATGTGTGGTCAGAACAGGAGGATGTAGTATTAAAGAGGGGTGTGGTAGGTGGCAAGTTTCCGAAGCACCTTACAACCCAAGATTTCCTCAGCTTTGCCTAAAACTGAAATATGAAAGACACATCTTCATGAGTTGGCAATGTACTAAGGGGCATCTCTGTTAATTCCAGGCCAGCCTGGGCTACATAATGAGATTCTGCCTCAAAAAAAAATTCTCAAAAAAATCTTACACTAAAATACAGTAAATAGATTTTGATCCAGAAGGGAGAAAGCTGGATATCTGCATCCCAGAAACCATTTTGCACATACTTGATGGAGAATGACAGTTATTGCATGCATTGTTTGTATAACAGCTTATGTATGACTGCATTAGAATATTGACTAATTTGTTTAACAAATGTTATTGTAATGTCTTCACTGCTATATTTTTCCCAAAGATGCCTTTAAGGATGAGGGCCATACCTTTGTACCTCCTTCTTTGCCTCAAATTCTAGCTGAGTTACTGGCCTGTGACACAACATATCATTATTGCTTACTGAGCCCCGTAAGATTTATTCTGTTCAATTAATTTATTCTGCAATGTTTTAAAAATGATTTGAATTTAACATGGCTTAAAGGAAAAATCAAATATTTGGAGTAAAAGAATGCCACTTTTTTCTAAGGTCATTGATAAAGACGATACGTTACTAGGAGGTCTTCTATAACATTTTCCTAATCCAGCTGTGATTTGTAAGGTCAAGTATATTCTCCAACTATGATTCCTCAAGCTCAGGGGTCATAGTATATAGGAGCAAACATAACCACTTCCTCCGAGCAGTAATTCTCCTGTGCCAGTCAATTTCTCTTTAGAACAGCACTAATACTGGGTTGAAGGAACAATCCATGACACTCAAAATAGGAGAGAGCCCATGAGAGTCAATCACAAAGCCTTGTGGATGTCAAGCTAAGGGCAAGAAGGAAGAACCCCATATGTCAATGTCATAACTCAAGCCCTGGTTCCAGTTTCACAGCCTCTCCACACTTTCCCTGGTGAGTTCTCCTAAACTAAACTCATCCATGCTATCTCCATATTCCCAAGGCCAGCTCAAGATACACAGTTCCCACACTGGCCCAACCTGTCACAGGAGGACTCTCAGATCAGACACATGAAGAAGTCCACATGCCCAGGTCACAAAGTAAAAACAAAAACAATAGGAAAGGCCAAGATACTATGTCCCCACCTCCAACCAAGGACTCCTATAGAAACGGTCTCCAATGAGAATGACCTGGATGAATCCCAGAACACAGATTTACAAGAACAACCATAAACTTCAAGGAGCTCAAAAAGTTTTAAAAAGACAAGAACGAACACCCCAATGAACTCAAGGAAGACAGCAATAAATGCCTGAGTGAAGTTCAAGAAAACACAGACATACAGCTGAATGAAATGACAAAGTCAATTGAGGATTTGAAAACCCAATTCAGTAAATAGATAGAAATATTGAAGAGAATTCAAGCAGAAATGAAGCTGGAACTGAAAAGCACAACAGAACATCTTTTAGAATATCAGGACCCGTGGTGGTTTGAGGAGTAACGGTGCCATAGGTTCATATATTTGAATGCTGGGTTGTTAGGAAGTGGCACTACTTGATAGGGATTAGAAGATGTGGCCTTGTTGGAGTAGGTGTGGTGTTTTTGGAGGAAGTGTATTGAGATTAATCCATGGAGTCTATTTAATAATCAAAGGAACTTATTTGGGGGTAAACTCACAACTGTGGGAGATTTATCATAAGGTCTGGGAATACTGAGCTATGTCCTACACTGAACGGCTTGGTCCAAGATCTCAGCATCCAAAACCATGAGATAGTCAAGAGGAGGAGGTGTATGTACATCCTGTGTCTTATGGATCCCTGGTGGCCACACCCCAGAGGCCAGTACCTCAAGGTCATAGGCAGGTGTAACAGCTATAGCTGCCTCACTAGGGGTGGTGCTTCAAGGCATAGATCAAACAGCCACCCACTATAGAAGTGTGTCAGTGGGGGTGGGCTTTGGGGTTTCAGAAGCCCAAGCCAGGCCCCGTGGCTGTCTCTCTCTCCCTGCTGCCTGCTGATCCACATGTAGAACTCTTGAGCTCTCCCCAGCACCATGTCTGCCTGCATGCCACCAAGCTTCCTGCCATGATGACAATGGACCAAACCTCAGAAACTGTAAACAAGTCTGAATTAAATGCTTTTCTTTCTGAGAGCTGCTGTGGTCATGGTGTTTCTTAAGAGCAATAGAACACTGACAAAGTAAGACAGGACCCGAGGAAAAAGTGGAAGAATTGGACCACTCAAGCAAAGAATATGAAAAGTTTTAAAAACACATGAAAGAAACATGTATAAAATTTGGGATGCTATGAAAGACAAAATATTCTAATTATAGGCATAGATGAAAGAGAGGAACCATGGATTAACGATATAAACCAGATCTTCCACAAGATCAAAGAAAAAAACATGCACAAATTAAGGAAAGACATATCCATGCAAGAACACACAAAAAGCACACAGAACACCAAATAGAAAGGAGCAGAAAAAAACAATAACTCCCGTGTGACATTATAGCTAAAGCATTAAATATACATAAGAAAGAGAAATGGCTGAAAGCTGCAAGAGAAAAATTGTAAGTCATATAAAGGAGAACCCATCAGAATAACAGTTGATTTCTCAAGGGAAACTTTAAAAGCCAGAACAGTCAGGAGCAGTGGATACCAAGTTCCAAAGACCACAGGTGTCAGTCCAGACTACTGTACCCAGAAAAATTACCTGTTGTAGTTGAAAGAGAAAAAAATAACTTCCCAGGACACAATAGGTAAAAAAAAAAAAAAAATCCATGTCCACAAAATCAGCCCTACAGAGAACACGAATGGTAAAACCTTGAACTGAAGAGAAGAATGAACATAGCCAAGAGAGCGTAGAAAGAAACAAGGGAAGACATAATTACTAAAACGCAAATAAGACTTTGAACACAAACAGCCAAAAACTCAAAATGACAGCCTGATATCAATTCACACTTTTCAATAACAGCTTTAAAGAATAATGACCTCAACTTCCTAATCAGAAGACTCAGGTTAATAGAATCTATTAAGGAAAACAATTTGGGAGTGGAGAGATGGCTAAGCAATTAAGAGCACTTGCTGCTTTCTCAGAAGACCAGAGTTTGGTTCCCAGCACCAATGTGAGTCAGGTGGCTCACAACTCTGTGTAATTCCAACTTCAAAGGATCTGGTACCTCTGGGCTCCGCAAACACCTGCACTCATCTGCACATACATGCATGGGATAAAGGCATCATCATCACCATCATCACCATTACCATCATCATCATCATCACCATCTTCATCATCAATTTCATCTTCTTTCTGTTTCCTACCAAGAACTCATTTTGTCTTCTTTAACATGAAAAAAATATTCCAAGAAAATGGAATCAGGAAGCAAACAGGCACTGTTATTCCAATATTTGAAAATATATATATATATATATATATCAAATTTTAAGAGATAATGAAGAGAATTTCATTCCAAACAAAATAGTGATTACTCAAAATGATATTATAATTCTAAACAATTATGTAGCAAACTGTGGTGCATGGAATTTCATAAAAAAATATTACTGGACTTCATGATGCAGATAAACCCCAACTCAGTAATAGGTTATTTCAATACTCTTCTTTCTCCACTGGCCAGGTCATCTTGACAGAAGACAAACAGAAAACTTAGAATTAAATGACTTCACACATCAAATGGACTTAACGGTTATCTACAGAATGTTTGTCCTAAACACCAATGAATATATGCTCTACTCTGCAGTCCATGGAAGCATCTCTAAATTAGACTACATCCTGGGAAACAAAACACATATTAAAAGTTTCTGAAAAATTAAAATCATTCCATGTAACCCCTCTGCTCACAATGCAATGAAGCTTAAAATCAACATAAAATAAATCTCTAGAAAATACATCAACTCATGGAGATTTAACAACATATTACTGAATAACACATGGGCCAAAGAAGAAATATAATGTTCCCAAAATGAAACGAAAACATAATAAAACCTCTGAGACATGTTAAAAGTACTCCTAAGAGGAAAATTTATGGCTTTAAGAAAGACAGAAAGAACACAGATAAATTACTTAATAATAAAACTCAAGAATTTGAACAAACGAAACTCAAATCCAGTAGGTAGGATGAAATACTAAAAATCAGAGCAGAAATTAATCAATAGATTTATTGATCCTTTGTATTGTTTTGCTTCTAAAATCTTTTTATGAGCTGGTTCTTTGAGATTTGTTAAACAATATTGACAGACTCTTGGCCCAATTAACTAAAAGGAAACAAACAAACAAACAAACAAATCAACAGTGAAACATCAAAACAGGCAGTGAAGATATTCAGAATATTATTAAGTGAATACTTTTGAAACTTATATTCTATTATTACTCAGCCTTAAAAAAAAGGAAATCATGAAATTTGCAGTTAAATGGACAGAACTAGAAAACTGAGTGAGGTAACCCAGACCCAGAAAGACAAATCTAGTATGTATTCACTTATATGTAGATATTAGCTGCTAAGTCAATAATAACCAAGCTATAACCCATAGTACCACAGAGGTTAGGTTTGGAGGAAAGGACTAGGTGGTCAGATAAATCTCATTAGGAGAAGGAAATAAAATAGTTATGGATAGGTGGGGGCTGGAATGGGAGAATCAAGTAGGGAGGGGAAGGGTAAAGGGGGACGAGAGAGAGAATATTGGGAGAAACAGCTAAAATTAAGAGCCATTTGAGGGATAGTATGAAAACCTAATATGGCAGAAGCTTATATATTTAATATTAATACAGTATATTAATATAATAATTATCTTTATATATGAAGACACTCTAAATGAAATTGCCAAATAATGGGGGAAGTTACAGCCCAATTAGCCGTCTCTTGTCACTAAACGACACTTCTATTGGGTTTCATCTAATCGAGTTGTTGGCCAAAGGCGTCACACAGAAACCTTAAACAACCCAGGCTGTTGCCAAGACTGTAGGTTGCTCTCCACAAACTGACAGCAAGGCCTCATTCCTGAAGACAACACCCACACAGCTCACGGAACATGGAGAAGTTGAGCTGGAGTCTACATAGAGCCTTCACCACTACGTTCTATCACCTTTGGTACAGGAAGGTACTCTGCATGCTACCAAAAGAGAAATGTAATCACCAAGCCAGCCACAGACCAGCTGATCTACAATGGTGTCCTGCCTGCAAGACATGTTAGTGCAGTGGTGGCACAAAGCTCGTGGAAGTCACCAACCAATAACTGATTTCACCTGAAGTCCACTCCATGAGATGGAATTCACACTCAACAGTGTAGCTAGAGTTTTCCTGCCTGGCCCACAGTCAGGACAAATCTCTCTCACCTGCCAGTCCCACAGCCGCTCTGACCCGACCAAGTAAACACAGAGACTTATATTGGTTAAAAACTGTATGGCTGTGGCAGGCTTCTTGCTAACTTTTCTTACAGCTTAAATTAATCCATTTCTATAAATCTATACCTTGCCACGTGACTCGTGGCTTACCGGCATCTTCACATGCTGTTTGTCATCGTGGCGGCTGTCAGTGTCTCTCTGACTCAGCCTTCCACTTCCCAGCTTTATCCTCCTTGTCCCGCCTATACTTCCTGCCTGGCCACTGGCCAATCAGTGATTTATTTATTGACCAATCAGCAACACACTTGACATACAGACCATTCCAAAGCACAACAGTGCTTGGGTGACCACGGACCTGAGACTAGATATCCCAGGGACCTAGGGTAAAACCAAATACTACTGTTCTTTACAAAAAAAAAAAAAAAAAAAAAAAAAAAAGCTACCAATGAAATGACTCCTAATGATATTCTGCTGTACTTGACAATGAGATGAGAGATTTGCTCAACCATCAATAGAGATGTTTCTTCCTGTAACAGCTAGGGACAAATACAGAGACCCACAGCCAGGCATTTTGCAGAGAATGAGATACCTTGGCACTCTCATCCCTAAACAGAATGTCTCCATCAAATCCTTTCCTCGTGGGCTTGGGTAATCCTGCAGAAGAGGAGGCAGAAAAAAATCTAAGAACCAAAGGGAATGGAGGACACCAGGAGAACAAGACCCTCTAAATCAACACAATCAAAGCTCCTGTGAACTCACAGGGACTGAGGCAGCATGCACAGGGCCTGTATGAATCTTCAGCTGGCCCTTTGGGTTTATAATATAGCTTCCAGTTCAGTGTTTCTATGGGAGTCCTGAGTGTGCAAATAAGTGGGTATCTGTTTCTTGTGCCTTTTCTTGGGTTTCTCTCTCTCTCTCTCTTTCTCTTCTCTCTCTCTCTCTCTCTCTCTCTCTCTCTCTCTCTCTCTCTCTCTCTCTCAATTCTAATGTGTTGTTTTTGTTTTATCTTACTATATTTTATTTTTTAAAAATGCTATGAGTGTTTTTAATAAAATTAGAAAATCTAAAAGAAAAGAGTAAATTTCTAGGTTCTTCAAACCACCAAAGTTAAACCAAGAAGAGAATTTCAACTTAAATAGAACATAACAAATAAAGAGATCATAACAGCAATAGAAAGCCTTCCAGGTTAAAAAAAAAATCCCAGGCCTGGATGAATTCACAGCAGAATTATACCAGACTCTCAAAGAAGATCTACAAGAGGTACTTCTTAAATCATCCAAAAATTAAAAACAGAAACTACACTTCCAAACTTGCATTATTCTAATCTCAACACCAGGTAAAGACACAACAAGAAAGAAAACTACAGGCCAATATCCCAATGAACACATATGAAAAGGTCCTAAAAAGATATTTTTATGCCAAATTCAGGCATTTATCAAAAAGATCATCCACAATGATCAAGCTCTCTCTATCCTGGGTATATGGGGAAGGCAGAACACATGTAAATCAATAAATGTAAGAAATAAAATAAATGTCTGAAAAATGTTCACATGATCATCTCAATAGATGCAGAAAATGCCTTTGACAAACATCCCAGAGCAGTAGGACTGGAGGGAACAGATCTCAGTGTGATAAAGGCTACACTTGACAAACCACCAGGCAATGTCATTCTCAGTGATGGATCCAATGCTGGACACCAGGACTTGAACACTAAAACATGCGTCATTCCTCACGGACTCTGCAGTTCAGAGGGAGAAAGCCAGACATTAGCTATGCCACAGATAAGTTGCTGTTGCAATTGCAGAAGAGCTAGAAATCAGACTACAAGAGATGGTTGTGTCCCCACGCCTAGGCTAACAGAACGAGGAGGCCTCTTTGAAGAGAGCTGATCCCATTAAGACAGGAGTGATGTCTTTCATCCAGGAAATGGGCTTGTGAAGGATCCCTAGCTACTCTGACAGGGCATTAAACATGAGTGATGTACAGTTAAAGTTCACTGTGTCCAATCAGCAAGAAGAGAAAGTCATAAGATCTGTCCACGTTCAGGAATGATTCCACTCTAGTCAAACAACTCATGATTGATAATGTGATACTAATAGGACGTGTCCTTACCCCAATTGTTCCGAAGCTTTCTGGCTTCCTTCTCATCTTTTTCTTACACAGGTGTGTCCATATCCACTTGACCAGGTACCACAGGGATTTGGGGCTTGGGATGACATTGAAAGGCGTAGGCAGGGTACCCCCTTCTTCAAAGTAGCTCATCCAAAGCTTTGTTCTGGCAAATTTCCATTCTATATCTGCATGGTCCTGAACAAGAGAACATGACAACTGCAGACAGGTTCTCTAATTAACAAGGTAAGATAAACCTCACAGATGGAGCCTGAGCCTGACACAGAGTGGTTGTTGGAACATTAATTAGATGGCTTATAAAAACACCGCTAACTCTCAGAGACGGCAGCTTACCCAGTATGGACTCATGTCACTGTCACTCCATTCATTCTTCCTTCTTCAGGGAACCAGGGATCTACGGTTGTGTGTTACAGAGGCTGTGATGATTAGTTATGCCTGGGAGGCAATGCTGCAGTCAGTTCTGGCTCTGAAGACTGCATGGCTTAGTTTCATTAGGTGCTAGCCAGAGGCATGGCTTTGCATCTTAGCCCAGGCCTTGCACACTGCTCAGAGGAATGCCACCTGCATAGATGCTCACAGACGAGCTTCGGTGCTGCAGGGGATGTCTTAGTGGATGCGTTTCCACATGGATAACTCTCTCTTACCTTCAGACAACAGATGCAAATTTACAGAGAAATCCCACCAACACATGATGCAGCATAGTGCCTCCATCACAGCACTGAGTCTTGGTGCAATTGCACAGGAGCTATTATTAATAGGATATTTGTATCCCAGGATGGTGGCCAAATATCATCTGCTAGTCCAGTACAATCCTGAGACCACATGCATCATAAACCATTGCTCAGTTGAATTTACACACCTCAAAGAGACCTGGAACAGTACTCTCTCTTTTTAATATTGAAATTATTCACTCTTTTCTTTTGTCCATTAAAAGTCCCTTAGAAATCAAGTATATGAACAATGTACAGCAGATACATAAGAAATTTGTGAGCAATGTAAAAGTATGAGAAGGCTTTAGTTATAGCTTGCGTTACTGATTCAGCTCAGCAACTGTTAACTTCCTACATTTCTATGATTTACCCTATAGCTCTGAGGTGTGGTGAGCAGGAACCAAAAAGAGATTCTGAGTCTGTCCTGAGATACTGGGAGACACAGGAGTTAGATTCTTGACATGCAAACATCCCAAGGAGCTTCCTTCACAGGACACTGAGGGGTCACTAATCTCTGTCCTGATGCCTGCCTGTCTCACAACAATTTCAGCATTTGGGCTAAATAAAAAGGGAGATTTGAGGTTTGTTTTCTGTTAATTGCCTAGAAAAACAAGATACACACACACACACACACACACACACACACACACACACACACAGTGGTGAGACAGTGTCATGCTACTCTTGAGTAATGTTTTCTTCTGGACAAAGCTGGGGCATCTAATGTTTCACAGGACCCCAAATGTTGGCAGTGTCTTTGTCCTTAGTTTGATGGCGATGGTTTTCTCTGTCTCTCTTTTTTTTCTGTTGCTCTGGATATATGTGGAGTCTATCTATAAAAACTTCAGGCTCTTGGATGTTACCTGAAGTTCTGTATAACCACAAATTCTGATGTTCATGTCCAGATTGCTAGAGCTTGAGGAATTCTTACACATAATTTTTGAACCAGTAACACAGATGCTGTATTCTAACGCCTTGCACAATTTTTTCTTCAGTGACGGGCATGAGAAAAACTTACCTCGGTGAAGAAAACTGAACTAAAATTCAGAGTGCTGCTCGACAATAATCACGGTAAGAGTTCTGCTATAGATCAAGGACAGGACACCATTGCTGCTGCGTGTGACAAAATGGACAACCTGTACTATACGCTCTATGCTAAGGTGTGACTAGCAAAGACTTCGCATGCATGTTCTGTGCCATGGTGAGTTTTAGTTTGTTACTATAGCTGGTCTCTGTAGGCTTAGATTGCTAATTAATAAGTTCAAGTGGATACAGTATTCCATCCCTGCTGCTGTAGTGTTTCTCTATCAGTCCTTGGTAACAAGGCATTCATTTACTCAACCACAGTCAGTCAGTTGATAAGACATGTTGGTTGATGGTTTTGTGCTTTTTGACACTGCATCTCATGTTTTGGCCCAGGATGGTCTGGAAGTTACTATGTAGCTCAGGTTAGCTTTGAATTCAAAATGGTCTACCCGCCTCAGCCTTCCCAATACTGGGATTACAGATGTAAGCATCTATGCCTAAGCAGAAATTTTTGAAATTTTGAGTAAATAAATGATGCTATGTTGTTTGTAAGCCAGAATGTTAAATAATATATATTCCACCACAAATTTGTCTGGAGAACTCAAGATCATTTCAATATTTGTTGCTTTGACTAAGCTTTCAAAATTTTTATTTCATGTGTATGGATATTTTGCCTGTATGTCTATCTGTGCACCACATGTGTGCCAGATGCCAGCTGAGGCCAAAAGGGGGTGTTGGATCCCCTGAGATTGCTGATGGCTCCATGTGGGTGCTGGGAATTGAACCTGGGACCTCTAGAAGAGCAGTAAGGGTTCTTAACTGCTGGACCATCTCTCCAGACCCTACTTTTTCTACACTTTAAGAAACTGAGCATCTATGGCTTTCCCTTTACCAGATTTATCTCTGGGATTTCTTTTCAGCCTGGCATGGGTTTGTTTCTACTGAGGTAGCAGACTCCAGGGAGAGACACAGAGCATGTTGGGCAGCGTAGAGATGAGAGACTTCTTTCTACATTGTTTCATGGCATGGCTCCCTGGCAATACAGGCTGACTTAATTTTCCAAGTTACTCTGTGTACAAAATAGACTAATAGGCAGCCACTCATGCTACACTGCTGTTTATATACACCACAATTAACCACTTACTATTGTGATCTCTCTCATTAATAGCAAATTATAAACTTTATTTACGATGACGATAAGATAGAACACAGCTGAGAACAGAAAGAATACTGAATTAAAAGTAGCGTTGTCAACTTACGGCAATTAGTTGGTAAGAATTATTCATCATAGCAATTAACATATTCAGTAGGACAACCAGAGAGATGACATTATATGTCCCGAACATGGTGGCCCCAACAAACTCGGTGAACTCATGCTGGGCTTTGACGTTGGTGACATATAAATTGATGAGTCCAAATATTGACCAAAACAGGGATTGTAGAGTTTCAAATAACCTGGAATAAAACATGAAAATAGTAATGTTATCTTATTTTATATATGCTGTTAATGTCAAGCAAAAATTACAAAATTGAACTTAATAAAATAGTTTAAATTATTTTTATCAAACTGATACAAAAATTATACTTGTTTTTCCTATTTCTTTTATTGTCCAAAGAGCATTGAAAACCGCACTTTGTTTGTTGGAGCAAGTGGGTAAAGGATTCAGACCCTGGAAAAACATGATTGCTGGGTTAAGAATAGTTTTTTATTTCTCAAATGGTTGAGGAAAAATAAAGGGATCACAATATTATCTTTGTACCACATGTATGTTATGTAAAGTTTGTATCTTAACATCTGTAAATCAAACTTTATGAGACACAGTCGCCCTTGTTTATTTCTGTGCTGTCTATGGTTTGTTTTGTGCTGTTCATGTTGGCAGAAATAAACAATTGCATCAGAGAACAATTGACACATGGTTTCTAAAGTATTTACTATGGGTTCCTGTTCACAGAAAGCTTGATGATTCCCATCCTCAGTGTCTGAAGGATAGTTAATCCTAAAGCTTACTACTCAATAAAAGTCAGTCAAGCTTTTCTCTGCTTTGCTTTTAGTTACAGAAGGATTAAAACAAATTAGATTTTTTTTTTGGATTTTTGCATTTGTAATTGGAGCTGCACATAGTGTACTGCCCCAGAAAGCAAATGGTCTCAGAATGCTTAGACACTATAGTTTTTTTTTTTTTAATTTCAAGGCCCATTTTACTCACTCAAGGTAATAAGTGAATTTCCTTTATTTAAACATGAGAAAAACATAATAATCTTACAATCACCTGCAGTCAAATTAAGAAATGTTTGTTTCAATGTTATCGTGTAACACAATAATATGATGTGTAGTAAGATGATGGTAGAGCTTCTAGACGCTTAGAAATGATTAAAGTAAGACTATGTTTACATTATATTAGAAAGATAAAGGCAAAAACCTTTGGGAAACTGGCATGGAGAGTGAGGAGGTGGGATTTCAGTCTTTAGAGAGGCCAGGACTAGACCAGGATCTCATTGGGAGAACAGGTCAATCACATTCCAGAATCATGGCTCCCTGAGCTCTCCTAAATTGCCTACCCAGTGCCTGAATGTTAGGTCATCTATGGTCAAATGACACAAGAAGATACAATTCATATGAGGCCTGAAGCCTGGCCTAGGGAGAAAATGACCAGACTTCCTCTCTGCAGGAAATGCCAAGTTGCCAGAAGAGCCTGAAATGAGTTTAGGAGGCTCATTGGGAACAAAGTGTGTTGGAGGTTTACCACAACATATACCAAGATGCAGAAACAAATAAACCACAGGACAAAAGAAAGGAATATATGGGGAGACACTGGATCATACTGAGGCCGATGCAGAGGCAGCCCTCCTGGCCCAGCTCTGTGTCAGTTCCCTGTGTTTCTAAAGCTGGACATATCCTTCTTGGCAGAGCATCTGAGGGCTGTGGGTCTGTGTGTTATCCTTACAGCAGAATGCCTGAAACAGATACAATTCATTTCTAGCCCCATGATCAACTAGCCCCCATGATCAAAGAAGTCTAAATATGTCCAAACTGCTACTTAGACCTTTATTTCCACAAATTTATTGCTTTTTGCAAATGTAAACTTCATATTTTTAGTTGAAAAGCTGATTCTAGGAGATGAAATTTAATTTTATTTACATTTTATAGTAGTTAAATGCTGTGACAGATAATTGTAACAAAGGTGCTGTTTTGAGCAAATTTAGTCTGAATGAGGGGTGTTGTGTTACGTGAGAAGGTGAAGATGGGAGAGCCCAGCTGGGTCTCCAAACTGTCAGGGAGACTGAAATGAATTCATTGACTCCAGAAAAGTTCATAAAAATGTTCTAATTTGGTTCAAGATTCTAATTTCTTAAGTTTTAGTAACTCTTAGGCATCCTTTGAATTTAATGTGAATTAACTGTGTCCTTTTATTCCCCCTACAGTGATGACTCTTGATAGGAATATATAAATATAATTCAGATGGTTTTGTCCTGACATGAGTGAGCAATTCAGGAGAAGTTTCACATGATGTAGCTCAGATTTGATTCGGGAGATCAGGCACTTGCTCTGTAAGCCACTGCCTGGAGTCGGAATCCCTAGCACCCACACGAAAGCTGGGCAGTTGTGGCTGTTGCCCATAATCCCAGGCTTTAGGAGGTGGAGAAGCGATTCCTGGGGCTGGGAGCCATGCTAGCTAAATCATCTCAGTGAGAGATTCCACCTCATTGACGCAGAGAATTATGGAGGAAGACACCAGACTTTAACTTCTGTCCCCCACATGCACATGCACACATGTACGTATCTACATACATACACACGCACATACATACATACATACATACATACATACATACATACACACACACACATACATACATACACACACACAGCATTCAGGAAAGAAAAGGAAAAGTTACATATTACATAGCACACATTATGAAATACATTAAATACTAACAAACAAATGACATTGCAAGTGCCTTCTCATTATGTTGTTTCCTCAAGCATTCTAATAAAAGCAGTCATGCAAATTAAAAGGTTGCCATGGTTGAAAGTCCCCATTTGCTTCTGTCTAAAAGAACTAGTTTCTCAGAGAACGTTCATTAATCATTTAGCAAACATCTACAGACACTTAAAAATTAAGATTTAGCAAAATAAAATGCAAAATGAAACTTTGTGATCAACCATAGCGTTTTCTTTTCCTTTGGCGGGATGACTTAGTGGTGAAATCACAGGACATTTCACCTAGCTAAAATAGATTGGCCTCTCGGATGAACCACGAGCCTGGTATGCAGGAATCCCTCAATGAGTTGTTTCTTCATTGGACTGTTATATAGGTTAATATTTCAAAGCCATTGCTTCCAGGAGTATTACTGAGTCTCAAATCCACTGAGACCCACACCGTCCATAAATTTAGGAATCGTTAGCTGCATCACATCTCAGAAGGCCTTTATGTGGCTGATATTTTCCACATTGTGTGAGTGAAAAGAAGTGATTTTTTTTAATGAAATGCTTATTAATTTCCCAAGGTAATGCCACAACCTAATTAACTCACATGACACAATATCTGTGTTGACGTCTAAACTGAAGACCCACTTTATATGGGTCAGAATTTTGCTTTTATGAAAATAACAATTTATTTATTCCCCCTTGAAGGTGTTTTTCAGCTGTTACTTTTTGAAAGATCCTGTTCCTTCTTGGCTTAATACGTACAGCTAGAGACATGGAATAAATGAAAAAGGAATGTTTTGTGAGGTTGAGATTTCCTCTTGTCCTCTGAGACTAAAATTATGAACAAATTCATGCCAAGATGTAACTCAACATTTATGTTTGTTTCTGTCCAAAAATGTCATATTAAAATATGTAAAGTGTGACCTTAATTAGCCAGTCTAAGACATTATGAATTGAGCTCCAATACACACAAATGAGCTTTGCTCAATCAGACAATGTCATAAGGCTCATGACCCCCACTTCATGGGCAAATCTTTTTGCTGGGGCAGTACTTCTGAATAGAATTATTTCAAATCACCAAATAGATGAGAGTCTTTTAATGATGAGCAGTTTTTCACATGTCAATGAGAAAACTACAAAACATGAAGGGAACTGGAAGATGTATCCATTTGCTTGAGGAAAATGCAGTCTTAGCAGACTTATTTTGTGGAATATTATTTTAACTAGGCAGAGATGTCTTACATTTGTTTATGCTGCGGAGTATTACTTTAACTGTGTAAAGGTGTATTACATTTGTTTGTGTTGCATTTGTTTAATTATGCAAAGATGTGTTGCATTTGTTTCACCTGGCCTGCCTGATTGGTTTAATAAAGAGCTGAACAGCCAATAGCTAGGCAGGAGAGAGCGAGAGAGATTGGTGGGGCTGGAAGGCAGAGACTAAATAGGAAGAGAAATCTAGGCTCGTGAAGAATGAGGGGAAGAAGACAGGAGAGAACAAGGGAGAAAGAGAAGAAGATGACAAGGGCCAGCCAGGCAGCCACTAGCCTGCAGACACAGAGTAGGACATACAGAGAGAAAGGTAAAAAGCCCTAAGGCAAAACACTGATGAAGAGAAACAGGTTAAGTTATAAGAGCTAGCCAGAAACGAGCATAAACTAAGGCTGAACATTCATAACTAATAATAAGTCTCTATGTCATGATGCAGGAGCATGTTGGTGGCCCCAAAGAAAAAGCCTGGTACAGACCTGAGTCACTGAGAGCCCACAGCAGACAGGCATCAGGGAATGTGTACTGGAAAAAGTACATCTGAGAATAAAAGATTTGACAAGTGTGAAGGCAAAATAAGGGGCAATGGAATGAAAACATATATACTGGGGATTTACAATCAATTTGTCTGGAAAGAGTAAAATAAAAAAAGAGGCAAAGGCCAGATCAGTGAAGGACTGAGAAGGTCCAGCAAGGTTAGGGGTGAGTCTGGTAAGAAATAGAAAACCATTGGGAACTGTAGATGGTGGAGCCTCTAATCTTGGTCTAGAAAGATCTTTCCCAAGAAGGATGTAGACAGACAGACAGACAGAACAAACTCAGTGATCAGAGGATGTAAACTTGGGCCTGGGCAGTGAACAAGGGAAGAGATTGACAAGATAACGATACTCCGAGTGAGGCAGACATGTGGAACGGAGGGGAGGAAGCACAGTACCAAACCCAAGATTTTACTTCACTGTGTGGGTGGGTTATGGTAACACTGGCCAGGAGAGTTGGGAATGAGGAAGGGGAAGTTGGGAAAGAGACTAGCGAGCTGCCTGTGCCTCAAGTTTTTCTTCGGGAGCCACACTGAGTATGGTGTAAGATGACGAACAGCCACCAGAACCAGTGACTACAATGCCCTACATTGTAAGCAGGAGCTAAATGAAGAATGACGGAGAGGTGAAGAAAGATGTTTATACAGGATGACACCGACGCAGGGAAGGAGACAGGAGCGGGCGCTGTTATCAGACAGACAACTGCAGTCCAGGAGGGACGGGTAAGAAGTTCAGGAGATAAATGAGAAATGGCACTCTACCCAAAATAATACCGCTCAGGACTTGCTACTGTCTTTGAGGGCCCGAGATAACAGCACAGGTGCTGTGCTAGGCACTTTCTGTGGATTGATCTTAATGTCATTCGGAGTATAGTCTCTGCAATCGTGGATAGTAAGGTGGTGAAAATTTTCTGTGGAAGAAAAACTGAAGGTGAAAGAAAGCAGCTATGAATTGTGGATAACAAGAGACACCAAATGTTGCCACTGTCCCTTTTAGGATGACAGACATCTGTTACATCAGAGCAGAGTCAGCTAGGGATAAGCTTAAGCCTAACACAGCCTATTTAATAACATTCAGGGCTAGTTGTATCATTTAGCTTTTAATATCTTTGAGAAAAACATAATTGTCATTTGCAGGATAAAATAATTTAGATGAAACATCTGATCTTTGGGGGAGGGTGTCAAATGATTTAGTCCTACAATTTCTGAGATATGCAATTATATATTGCCTTTCAAGTCATGAAAGAAATCATGGGTAGACATAAACTAAAACTATACTTAAGATGAAACATATAACATTTGTTTTTGGACTAAATCTATATCAGAAATTTACATTGTACATCTAACCATAATGTTTTTGATCTGATATTATAATTAATTACTTAATAATAAACCAGCATTAGGTACAAAGGGATGACTGGGAATTTATGACCAAGGACAGTGTGACAGTAACCTTGTTACTGGCAGGGGAATCAGGCAGGTAAGAAGGACTGGGTGGTGAGTGAGATCTTTTCCATTACATTAGAAAGGATGAGGGAGGTAGGCAACTCCACTGTAGGTGCTGTGTAGAAGTTCCTTCAGGAATACAGCACATAGGAAGGACTGAGCAACACACGAGAGGATGGCCCAGCAAATAGCCTGTCATGAGACCTTATGAGAAAGCATCAAAGGTTTTAGGAGAGGTGACACTTGAGACAGGGCACTCTGTCATAAAACCACAGAGACAATGAGTCACCAGACAATGTCCAGGAAGATTCTGAGAGGCACAGAGAAGGGTGGTGGGATCTGGTCCTTGTGAATCTCTTGTCTTCATTGCCTTCGGCCAATTCACAAAGGAAAAAAAAAAACTCACACATGGCCAGGAAATAAGGCCAACCATTAGAGCTGAGATGCCATGTAAGGTCCTAGCAAACAAGGATGTCACTGCAGGAGGTTCCACCACCTCTCTCAATCCCAAGGTCAGAAGACAGCTGAAGAGGAGGCCAAGTTTGGGCCAAGGAGTTAACCTGAGGATGACTGAGATGAGACATGGGTAATCAGGATCACATGGTTTCTTACAACTGCTAGTTTGTATCAAATCTAGAAGGGTGAGATTAAAATCCTCTGTGCACGAAAGCAGATGTTGGTTAATTAAAATGGAGTTTTAAATATCAGGATAAAAACAAACAGATGCAGGATTAAACCAACTACAGCATTTTAGCGGCAAGTGATTTAGGTTATGTGAAATGCCTTCTAGTTGGAAAACTCCTGTCTCTTGTGCAGTGTGTATAATTCTATGAGGACCCACGAACAAGGCTGGTTATTAAAGTTACAAAACAAGCATGTGTCGACTGGGTTTGCTGTCTACAGAGAAGTCACCCAGCTTCTTAACCTGCTAACCTTCTGTTCCTCACAGTGGGAAGGAAATGGACACAGGCAGAAAAGCCTGTGGGTAGGTAGCGGGACACATGAGTCTCTTATGAGTGCAGGCTGCCATCAATCCTGCTTATGAGAGTCACCAGAAGTCAACAATAGCTGTGTATAACTGCTCATCCTCATATAAGCTTACAGGAAATGTTACCTAGGTAATTATAATGGGCAGACTTGAGTGTCCATTTTGGATAATATTTACATTCTTATGTTTTTGCATACCATACTAAAAGTCAAAAGAAACATATGAAGGGCCATGTGGAAATACAGAAAAGCTCTTGCATTTTTCCAACAAGATTGATTGCACATGCATACTTATAAGACGTCAATAATACATAGGCTTCCTTTTTGAATTCTACAGTTTCAAACAGGATATATAGCCTTTCCTTTTCATGAGGTCATTTAAAAGAAAAGACCATTTACTAAAACTTAAAATAAATGTACCCAGTATTTTTTTCTTAATGCCAGAAGTCTACATTTCTATTCAAAGCCATGTTAATACCATTTTCTGCATTATTCATAGCTTTAATTCTCCATTTCCTTTGCAAACATGGGGTGGATTTTTCAAATTTGTGAAGGCATATACTCTTAACTCCGCCCAACGTTACCAAGAGAAATGCCTCTCTGACTTACGTGGAAAACGCATTATTCTGTTTCTCACACCGTATGCCTTTGCAGCTTAACCCCTTTGTTTCTTCATAGTAGAAGTACAGTTGATTTAGGCCATTTGCAAAGGCTAGCAGCACGA
Source organism: Peromyscus eremicus (assembly GCF_949786415.1). NCBI lineage: Eukaryota > Metazoa > Chordata > Mammalia > Rodentia > Cricetidae > Peromyscus > Peromyscus eremicus. Next base: position 3,214,538 of record NC_081421.1, read on the forward strand.
GGCAGTATATGAATAAGAATTTTAGGATGTCCAGGAGCATTCTTCCCAGAGATATCTGCAGAGGTCCCAGGTGAGAGTTTGCAGTGAAGAGTGAGATCAGACGCAGGGAACTGAAGATGTTTGCAATAGCAAATAAAGCCTCTGCCACCAGGGTGGGGTGCCACATGTCCCATGATTCCCGTGGGTTCAGAGCACTGTACTGAGGAAACAGAAATGAAAGGGGAAGATAAACAGAGATGCTGATGGAGTCAAGTTCCGTTCTGCAGTGCTCCCTTAGGTCTGCCTCAACCACTGTTGGAAGGTGTATCCTTTGTGACAGCAGTAGCTAGAGCAGTGGTTCTCAACCTGAGTCACAATTTCACAGGTGTTGCCTAAGACCATCAAAAATCATGGATCTTTACATTACGATTCATAACAGTAGCAGAATCACAGTTAAGAAGTAGCAAACAAAATCAATTTATCGTTGGGGGGTCTCCACAACATGAGGAACTGTATTAACGGGTCTCAGCATTAGGAAGGTTGAGAACCCCTGAGCTATAAGATAAGCTATCCAAAGACAGAATTTCATTAATTTATAACTCACGAGCTTTAATTCACGTGGCTGTACAGGTCTGTCCTTATTTTTTAATGTATGTCTCTGTGTTAAAATCTTCACATACTAATCAATTAGTTCTTTACTGCTACATTGTATTTTAAAATCTTGCAAAGAACACAGCTTATTCAGCTGACCAGATTCAACTTTTAGACTGTTGCTTGAGTGACATTATAAAACAATCAAGTCTGAACAAGAATAAATGATTATTTATTTAATAATAGTCAATGCTCTTGAGTCCTAAACTATATACAGTACAAAAGGGGAAGTATGTTGATTAACGATGTAACACTTTTTAAAACTTCTTGAAATGTTCAATACTCGACACTGTGTACAGTGAGTGCTTAAGGAACATGTTTGCCCATAATATAATCATAGACTAGGACACAGACAGACACAACTAATCATAACAGAAACACTTAAGGACATTAGCACAAAGTATTGTGGGAATAGGGGAGAAGAGATTAGAAATGGGTAGAGTCTATATGTTGTCAAGGCTTTTAGAGTCCTAATATAGGGGAGAGGCTATGCCTTATTAGTAGTTTTGCACCAGTAGAAGGCAACCTGATTAGACGCCATCATGACACTGTAACAGAGTGTATTTCTACTAAGAACATGATATACACAGAGCCCTTATTAATGGGCGATCTTGGCTGTGACTGAAAGAATAATGGGAAATCCTCTACAGCACAAGACTCTAGTTCTGCCCTTATATAAGCATCCACACTGAATTCAGAGTCTAGTAGGGCTGGTAGCAGTTAGGAAGTAATGCTTTACAGACATCATCACACCACACAGAGTCAGGGCTTTTTGAGGAAACATTGCTGCTATTTGGGTTTAATGGTGTTGTAATGGCAAACTATCATTAAAAGTTACAAAGGCTCCTGGGGGACTCACAAATATCTCCCCTGGAGCCACAGGCTTCCATTCTCCAGATAATAAACCCAAAGACCTTGTTCTGCAGAGAATACTTATTTACTTAAGAAAGTTAAGGTCTTTCTCTCCCCAGGGGAAAAGATGGGCAGCCAGCTCAGCTGCATCCCGTAAATTCTGAGATTCATAATTCCCGATTTCCTTTCTTATTGTAGAAATCCCTTGTGCACAAAGCACATCTGGCTCTCATCACACGCACACACCCCAGTTGGGGAATTGGAACATGGGGACTAAGGCTCAGATCACGGTGTAAATCAACAATTTGTCTGTTTTCTGATGCAGACATCTTGGTTTCTGTCAGAGAATAGAGTCATGAACAGTGAGTAATTAGTGCTTTTAGCTTATTCTTTTTAGCTGAAGTTTAATCCTGCCATGCACAGGCACAATTTCTTAGGCTTCTAAAGAGGCCACTGAGCCAGGCATAGCTGTGCACACCTGTAATCCCAGCACCTAAGACTCAAGAGAGGATTGTGAGTTAGAGGGCAGCATAAGCTATATGAGTTCAAAGTTAGCCCGGGCTGCACACTGAGATAAAGTAAATAAATAAGCCATTGTTTCAAGAAGCAATTAAAAAGCTTTGCAAACCACAATGTTCTTTAAACCTCTAGAGAATAAAGGATTTGGCCACTGGTGTATTTTCTAAACCTATTGTTGGATATTGACATGTTAATTTGGAAATTTGATTTTGGTCCCAGGTCCTCCTCCTAGCCCACCTCCATCCTCTTGGGTCTGGCCTTCCTGGTGCTGTGAATCCAGGGTCCCCTAGTTCTTCCTTGTCACCCAACCCAGCCACTCCTCCAAGCACATCTCCATTCTTTTTGTGACTCCCCAACAACCTGGAGAGACCCCACAGCCACCACTCTTGGCTGGGGCTCAAGAAGGCCACCCCTATTTTCCCTCATCTGTTTTTTTCCTAGGGAACCCATACTCCAGCCTCCTCACAACCACCTCCATCCTCTTCAGATGCTCCATCATTCCTGGCAGCCCCAGGGTACCTCTAGTTCTGCCTCCACCTCCCTTAGTGGAGGTGGGCCTGTGGTAGTTTGCTGTGGGATGGTCTGTATGTCAAATGTGTTGTTGATTGGTCAATAAATAAATCACTGATTGGTCAGTGGCCAGGCAGGAAGTATAGGCGGGACTAACAGAGAGGAAAACTGAGAGAACAGCAAGCTGGGTGAGAGAGACACTGCCAGCCGCCGTCAGGACAAGGAAGATGTAAAGTACCGGTAAGCCACAAGCCACGTGGCAATGTATAGATTAATGGAAATGGATTAATTTAAGCTGTAAGAACAGTTAGCAAGAAGCCTGCCGGCCATACAGTTTGTAAGCAATATAAGTCTCTGTGTTTACTTGGTTGGGTCTGAGCGGCTGTGGGACTGGCGGGTGTCAGAGATTTGTCCTGACTGGGGGCCAGGCAGGAAAACTCCAGCTACAGTAGTTTGAATGAGGATGGCTCTGATAGGCTCATAAATTTGAATGCTTAGTCACCAGGGAGTGGCATTATTTGAAAGGATTAGGAGATGTAAGTGTGTATCACTAGAGGTGGGCTTTGAGGTTTTAAAAGCCCAAGCCAGGCCCGGAGTCTCTCTCTCAGCCAGCCAGCTGATCAGGATGTAGCTCTTAGCTACTTCTCCAGCACCATTTCTGCCTGTATGCCACCATGCTTCCCACTGTGATGATAAAGGACTAAACCTCTGAAACTGCAAACAAGCCCTCCGTGAAATGCTTTCTTTTATGAGTTGCTGTGGTCATGGTGCCTCTTCACAGCAATAGAACACTGACTAAGACAGGACACAAGTCACATAAGGGACCTGCAGAGTCAGTCCTCCTCCCCACCTCTAGCATACCACCCACCCTACCCACTGCATCATCCATTGCGCCCATCAGTACCGCTTGGAGCCTGAAACCAGGGTTCTGACCAGAACTTCAGATCTTGGAACAGTAGAGTCTGAACCCTAAGACACAGAATGGCCCAAATACTGGAAAACAAGCATCATTCTTCTGGTCCACCATCTGTCAGAGTGGGGCAACAGCAACCACAGACCTGAACACACACCCAACAAAGGGGAGAGCAGATAGCTACACCAAGACACACTACAAACACCATAACTCCAGATGCCTAGTTCCCAGCACAAAAGTGCAACCATCCGCAGCCAAGACAGTCTGCTTCCACCAGAAACCAGCGCTCCTGTTACACCATTGCCCAAGACCGGTTCAGCTCAATCACGAGACAAGGACTTCAAAACAGCAATTATGAGGATGTTTAAGGATCCGAAAAAGGATATGAATAAAGGCCTCACAAAAATACAATTGAATGAAATAATGAAAACAATTCAAGATATGAGAAAAATTTAACAAAGACATAGAAATTACTAAAGAGAAGATAAACTGAAATTTGAAAATTTAATTTTTTCTTTTGCTCAGGTATAAAAAAAATTTAATGTCATTTTTTTCCATTACAGAAATCTACAACTGGTCAAAATATAGAGAACAGCTGGCTGTGGGGTGCCAAATTTTAGCTGTTATACCTACACTGCAACCCCTATACCTAAGGCTCAGGAAACATCTTGGAAGAGAGAGTGGAAGGACTGTAAGAGCTAGAAGACAAGACACCTGCTGTGAGACAGTGTCTTCTAGACATGACAGGGACGCTGCACCAATGAAATTTAACAATATGGTCACCTAAAAAAGACCTGCACAGTGATAACACCAGCTGACCCACCAATGTAGATGGGGGAAATCTCATAATGCTCCGCCCCCAGATGAAGAGCTACAGGCAGTGAATGGCTGCTGAGACAATCAGTCTTCTCCAGGGAGGAGCCCCCAATAGGTTATCCAATCTCGTGGTCATCCCTATACAGGTACATATGAGGGACACTAAATGGACTCAGTAGGGTGTGTGTGTGTGTGTGTGTGTGTGTGTGTGAGAGAGAGAGAGAGAGAGAGAGAGAGAGAGAGAGAGAGAGAGAGAGAGAGAGAGAGAATGGCAAGACAGAGGATGAGCTGGAGTGGGGAGGAAGGTAGAAATGTATGAAATAAATATGTAAACAAAAATTTAAAAATAATTAAATTAGCCATTTTTTCATGTTTTAAACTCCACCCCTGGACTAGGTTGCACCAAGGCCTTGCACGTTCCTCTGTCTCTCCTGCTCTTTAGTTATAAGCTTGCTTTCGCAGCTTCTTCTCATCCACTAGTTCCCTCCAGGTACCTCTCACACTATCAGCTGTCAGGGCTGACCCCAACTCCCCATCTCTAGCCTAGACTTCCCACCTTCTAGTCCTGTTTCACACTCTACTGTCGGATTGACTTTTCCCATTTGGATATCTCAAATTTAGACAGAAAACAGGATGCATCACCTTTCCGTCCCTCCACTGATGCCTCCTGATCTGAGGGAATGGCAAAACCATAGCCATAACACCCAATACCAAGCACAATGCCTGCTCATCTTTCTCATTCTATCCCAGAACAGTTTCCCCTCTTTCCTCCATTATCACAATGACATGTCCTAACTGCTTTGCTTTGTACCATAGCTCCTCATTGATTTGTTGCTAAATTATCCTCTAAAGGAGAAAATTGGCCATGGCATGTATTAATATTCTCATGATGGCATTTTCCTGGAGATGACATTTTTGACTTCTTAGGAGCTCATAGAGGAAGCCTGTATCTTGCATTATTTGTCTGTAGTCTAGTACTCAATGCCCTAGCTCAAACCTACCGCACTTGTGATTCCCTAGATTTTCAGTTTTGCCACATTCTTCCCAAAATGCTGTTCATGAATGCTTAGCCCTTTCCTATAAATTAATGTAAATTCTAAAAATTTAGACTTTTCATCTGTTACTCATCCATGAAACCTACAATGGATGCCTAAAGACAGTTAAGTTCTGTCTTTAAAGTATTCACTTATGATGAAAGGAGAAACCACCATTGTGAAACAGACAGACACTAATCAAGAAATGTCTGTTGTTACCTTAGAAGGAGATAAGGGGACATTAGGATCCCCAAGGCCCAAGATGGTAGCCCAATGCTGTAGACTAGCCTGTAGAGGAAAGAACAGCAGGTGTTCTAAACACCTCCTACCTTTCTGAAACCATCATGGATATTTCCCCACCCCATCAATTCATTGTTTTTCACTGCACTCCTACTGTGATGCAATTTTTGCCTAAAGCCTCCTTTTCTGCTGAGATTGATCTTTCTAAGAGAACTCCTCTTTTCTGTAGACATAATCAGCCATGTGTTGTGGGGTTCCTAGTGTCTCCTGACTGGAGCACTGTCTTCTGAAATTCTTTGCTTTTGAAGCTCTAAAATCATAAGAGAAGAGTCAGACATGTTTAAGGACACAGAAGATATGGAAGGTGAATCATTTGTAGAAATGTGGGCTTCTGGATATAGCTGAGGGTTTAGGAACAGTGAGAGGAGCCTGAGTAGGTTGGACCCAAGTTATGAAGACCTTGGCAGGAGTGGTAAAGCTGATGATGGAGTGAATCATAATATTGGATCATACGTTCCTAGACTATAGGAAAATATGCTACTTCATCTTTATGTCCTTTATAAGCTGATGCATATTCATGAAAGCCAAACTGTAAATAAAAAACGAGTTAAACTTTTAGGTGGATGTTGCCATAGTCAGATCTTGAATGTCTTCCTAAGGCTCATTTTCTAAAGCCATGACCTCCAGTTTGGTGCTAATGGGAGATGAGAAAACCTTAGGGAGATGCCAGAGGAGGGGATTAGGGGACCATGGTCTCTTCCTCATTCCTCTCTGTCCCACTTATAGGTGGCTAGTTGGCTCCTTCATGTACATTCTAACATATTATAGAAGTGCCAAGTAACCATGGACAACCACCTTCAGTCTGTGAACCTAAGAAGACCTTTTCTCTTTGTAAGTTGATTGTCTGGGGTATTTGATACAGTAATGCAACCTGCCCAGCACATTTGTCACATGAGGTTACAGGAAAAAATATTAATTTTAATGACTATTTTACAAGATGAAAATGTTTCCCTTTGTGCTAATAAAGTAGAAAAGACAAGAGAATGGCATAAGAATTTCTTCCCTAGCAGATAATTCTAGAACAAACAAGTCATATTCCATTGTCTATAATAGCTCCTTGCTGCAAAACCGAAGAATATCACAGAAAACACTATATCTGTGGAGTTGACTCTGGTGTGTAATCACTCATAAGACAGAAGCAACAGTCTTTGTCCACCTGCTAACTGGTCAGAGGGAGATTCAATGGAGTCATACAGTCAAAGTTGTTTATCAAAATGATATAAAAAAATTACCACGGCTGTGAAAACAATTGCTTGCATAAAATTGTTCATATTAATTTTGATTGTCAAAAATACATGTTACCCAGTCAAGAGTTATAGATATTTAATCATACCTGTCAAGTGATTGAAGCCAAACTTGAGAGACAAGCTTTGAATATAGAAATGGGGTGGGTGAAAAGTAAGACTGAATCAGTCTCAATGAAGCCAAAATAAGATTTAAAATTGTATTCTGGAGATCAACAAGCTCTTGTGTATTAGGAGAAAAAGTTAAAAACAACCATCCCATGAGGTATAAAAACCAGCAAGGCATGCAAGGAAGCACAATCAAAGCTCACATTCAAAGAGAAAAATGAAGTCCTGTATGTGTGTATGCCCAGTCTATGAACACTGTAACACTTTACATGTATGTGCTGCTTCGTCTATGTCAACCTGACACAAATGAAAGACATCTACACAAGAAAGAATCAAGCAGATGCCATAATAGGTTACTCAGTCTTCTCTCAGAGATCAGGCCTCAATTTCAGTTTCCTGAGACTTGAGCAAGCATTTTCTGAGAAGGCCATGAACAAAAGACACAGTCCTTGCAGTAGCTCCCTTTCTGCATGTTCTCTGACTACTCAAGGTTCAGCCAGTTGTTTACTGTCTGGGACCCCTCACCAACTTAGAGCTATGTGCATGAGTCAAGGACAGACCCTGGGCCACTGAGTCAGCCCCCCAGTCAGTACGTGCTAGGCCAGCCAGCCTCCATGGCAGCTCAAGGACAAAGCCTGGGACTTGTCCAGGCCTGCCTAAAAATGATAACTGTAACCCCCAACCAGTAAATTCAAAGGTTACATACCCTTACCCAATCATATGATGCAAAGGCTTGTACCACCCTGCTTGTGGTTTTTCCCTTTAAAAACCCCTCATTCTGAGAGCTCAGAGCCATCATCCTCCTCAACTTGCTGTGTCGGAGTGTTGGACAAGGACCAAGCCCGGGTTTGCTTGTTATCAATAAACTCCTATGTGTTTTGAGATATTGGTAGTGGTTTTGCTCAGAGGGTCTTGTGACATAGGTAACACAAACAGGCAAATAGGGGCATCAGTTGAAGAATTTCCTTCATTAGAGTGGCCTTTAGGCCAGTCTTTGGGGGTATATTCTTGATTAATGACTGACATAAGGTGGTGCAGTCCACTGTGGGCAGTGCCACCTCTGTGCTGGTGGTCCTGGGTTGTGTAAGAAAACAACCTAAACAAGCTTTGGAAGTCAGTCAGTAAGCAGCATTCCTTCATGATCTTTGCTTCAGTTCCTGCCTCCAGGTTCCTGCCTGGACTTCCTTTCACGATAGACTGTAAGCTGTCAGAGGAGATAAACCCTTTCCTTCCCAAGTCACTTTTGGTTGTTTATCATAGGAACAGAGACCAAACTAGGACATTATACAAAGTCAGAGTAAATACTTAATTTTTATGTGAGCTCCTTTGATGATTATTGCTATTTATCAGAAAAGGTATTTGAGATATTAAGTAGCTTATTTCAAGCAGTATAAGTAGGAAGTGGTATATAAGCTGTCGTCACATCAGGAATAGTCTTGGTTTCAAAGGCTGTGCCATCATTTGGATCTGCAATGTTCCTCAAAGGATAACAGGTGTTGGTAACATTGGGGGTTGCAGAGTCTGTGGAAGATGGGTCTACAAGAGTCTATACTGGGAACATGTCCTCAAAGGGAAATAGAGCTCTCTCTCTCTCTTTCCTATCTCTCTCTCTTTCTCTCTCCTCTCTTTTCATACCCTCCCCCATATAAAGGCTTAACTCATCTATATAAATGCACACAATAAACACTTGAATTCTTACATATGAAAACCACCTGCATCAAAAGTAGCATCATAATAATGTGAGTGAAAATTATTTATCTTACTTGAAATGTTTTTGATGGTAATTGTATTTAAAGAGCTCTTTGTTGATTCAGTCTTCAAAGTGTCTTCCTTCAACTACAAGAAACTCCGCAATAAGAACCAAGTAACTCAGTTTCTAAAGTGGGTCAATGATCTGAATGGACATTTCTCAGAAGACGAAACACAAATAGTCAGTGAGTACATGAAGCAAAGTCCAGTGTCACAAAACATCACAAGAATGTAAATTAAAATGAAGAGAAGATGCCATTTCTCTAAGACAGAATAGTTGTTATTAAATAGGTCAAAAGATAATTTGTGATAAATATGCATGCAAAAGGAAACTCTTAAAACTGCTGGTGGGAATGTAAACAAGTACATCCATTAGGTAGTACAAATATCTAAGGAACCTCACTGAACTAAAAACAGAATACCTCAAAGATTCAGATCAGCCAGTTTTAGAATAGGAAATGGTGTCAAAATGTCTGTGGGAGGCCTGCTCCCACCTTTTACAGGGTTCTTATGAGGAGGGAAGAGGCATAAGGAATTTGTAGGTAGAAATATAGTGGGGAGAGAAACAGATGGAAACACAGGATAGCTTTGGGAGGACCTGTATCAAAATCCACTGGCCCCTTATGTCTCTTCAAAAGAGCTTTTTATAACAATGCCAAGGAATGAGGCAAAAGACCTCCCCTTTGCTAGATCAAAGCATACTGCACAGCCCAAGTGCAGACCCTTCCAAACACCTGGTAACCATGCACGTGGTCAATGCATCCCTTATGCAGCCCTGTTGGGTAAAGAAAGCTCAGATCTCACCAGGAAACCTCTGTGGGCTCCCACAGGTTCCTCTTCTTAATATTTTAAAGGGTCCCTCAGGCCCCTCAGATAGGCTGTGCCTGTCTTAGGTCATCCTTCTTTACTAATCTTCCTTACTCGTCATGGAGATACACTTTCCATCAAAGTATACTCTGGCTTAGGTTGGAAGTTATCAAGAAGGAAGTTGTCTATCTTTGACTACCAGCCTCTGACAGGAGTGAGTACAGAGCTTAACTCAGCTCTGACTCAGGTCCCTGCTAAGAGCTTACAAATAGTTGGAACAACCACAGCGATCCCTAGGCTGCCACACCTCCACTAAAGGAATAGAGGATGACCAAGATGGAATGTTCTTTCTTGAATGGGTCTTAAGATGTCTATAACAGCCTTAGCTGTGCCAAGCCCTTGTTTCAAATCAGTAAACTCTTGATGCAAACTGCATCAAATAAAGTGCATCAAACTTAAAGATTCCCTTAGTATCACCAAACCATGGTTCAATTAATATCAACATAATTCTAATATGAACATTATTATACATATTTACAACTAGCACGGTATCACTATACATATTTGTTCTTTTTACAAACTTATATTCAAAAAGAAACTCTACAGGACTAGCTTGTAAACTTCAGCAAACATCTAAAACAAATCTCTTCACAGAACTATTTATGTTTTCTTCCAATAAAAAGAGTACATGAATCGAGAATCATCACAGTTCAAATTGCAGGTGAACTCAAAACTGTTTCATTTCTGAAGTTCACAGTCAGTTTTGATAACATCCTTAAAGTTCCCCTGACAGTTGAAACCAGAGCCTAATTCATCAGTGGCTCTAGAGTTGTTGTATCCAATTCCTTCCACCCTGGGATTTGGTGAGTGCTGTTGCTAGGGAGCTGTAACACTCAGGACAATGTCACCCCCCAAATTCACCTTTCCCGCTGGGCCCTTTCAGCATTCTGGAACTGGCAGAAGTGGACCCAGCGGTAGATGGTTACCAGTCGGGGGTTGTCCCGTCACCCAAACTGACTGCCACAATTCAAACAAAGTGCTGTTGAAACTTCACTCCTAGCTACAGCAGCACTGTATGGCAGTTTTCCCCAAGAACCTTGCCTCAGGACCAGGGTGGAATTACCGTACTGTGCTGCTGCAAAGCTCTTAGAAAAACTTCCTGTGCAGCTATTAGGAACCATCTTTCTTAAAGGAACCTGCATTGAAACCGAAGCGGTGTGGCTCCAGGTTCCGTGTCATTTACAGCTTTTCTGGAGAAACGTCGGCAGCTACGGTATTATTAGAGCTCACATTTCTTTGTTTCACCAAACTCAGGCAGCCATCAAGCTTCATTTGGTAACTGAGGGTTCAATTTTCCCCCTTCTTAGTTTTTTTGAAGCTGCTTTTTAAGATTACCATGAGCTCTTTTAATGATGCCAATGTCTCTCTCTTGCATTTCAAGCACAACCCAAGTTTCTTATTTGCTCATAAGTTTTTTTCCACACCTAAAGCGATTTCCTGGTGTTCGAGCCATTTTCCCTTGCTTTCTCAAAATGGCTTGTTGACAAATGGCACTAGCAGTTTAATTGCCTCTTGACAGGCAAGGTTTTCCAGGATGTAAGCTAAGCTTTCTAACAGCACCTGAAAAAGCTGCATTTTGAAGCTGAAAAAGCAAAATTTTTGGGGCAGTGCAGTACTGGCAGTATTTCCCTTGGGGATTTTACTGCTCTATCTGAGTTTTTCTCCTGGCCTGCTTATACTGCCACACTGTTAAAAATTATATTTCACAAGTTGCGTTTCTTTACGCCCTCATGCTGTTATGAACTACATTTCCCAAGCTGCCTTTCTGGGTTCAGGAGAAAACCCAGTTGTAACCAATTGTGCCTGTTGCTCTCCCAGTTCTGTTCACAGGGTCTGTCAAGATCAAACTTTTGTTCTTTTGCCACAGGAGGTTTTTCCGTATTCTCTAAGCTGACATTAGGGCACAGATGTACCTCCCTAATCAGACTCTTCACCTGGCACTGTCCCTGGAATAGGTCATGCCCATCCGCATGCACTCAAACCAGAGCAGCAAAAAACCCTTTGGGGCTTCGCTCCCCCTCCTCACCGTGTCAGTGAAAAGAGTACCTGAGCTTTTTCAGACAGATTTTTCCCCCTTGGATAGATCCTCTTTTTCCTAGCTTGTCCCCTCCTCCAGGATATCCCCTCCCCTGATGCTACAGCCACTGTCATGGCTCAGGCCCTACACTAAGTGTCACACTCTTCTCCCACAGCTGGGCCCAGCCAAGTGTCCCACAGCAGCTGAGCCTCCTCTGCACCTCTGCACATGCTCTGTCCTTAGCTGCTTTTCTAAGACTGGCTTGAAGGGGAGACAGGACTAGCAGTGCTAACTGTGAGGGTCTGCAATGCTCTAGGGGATTGTGTTCCCTCCAGGTGAGTCTCATTTTTCCCTTACAGAAAGAAGAGAGATCGGAGAGGGAAAGATTGAAAAGCTTCCAGTTTTTGAGAGAGAGATTACTAAGTTTTGCCCAAGACTTCCGTTCCCTAATTTCAGCTTCATGGCCAAGAAGGAACTAACCCTAATTGAATGGTGTTGTCAGCAAGCATTTGTATCCAGTGGCACTGGAACAGAGGTTTTTGTCTCACCCGAATCCACCTCAGGGAAAATTTTTGCCCCCTGCCACTCAGGACTCAGATTTAAGCTGTCCACAGGAATCTTTTTCTGCCCATTGTCCTCTAGTATTTTTGCGTGACTTAGATTCTTCTCCAGAACTCTGTGTTCAGAGTCCCAAGAACACAGCTCCTCTGTCTTGTTGCTTTTCTACTTCACCGTAAGTTTTTTCCTACACCATGTTCCTATATTATACTTTATATTTTTTCCTAATTTTAATAGATAGAAATTAAGAGAGAGAAAAAGAAAGAAACCTAGACAGAGAGAGATACTTGCTACAGCCTAACCATTTCTATACTGCTTTATATTTATAGTTATAGCTCCTGAAGAATAAAATACCACCACCTTTAACTTTCACTACAAAACTGGACATATCCAACCACTTCTGCAGGTTCTTTCCTACTCTTCCTTAACTTCCTCTGCACCCAAGTCCCTAGTTCTGGCACCATCTGTGGGAGACCCACTCCCAGCTCCCACCTTTTACAGGGTTCCTATGAGGAGGAAAAAGGCATAAGGAATTTGTAGATAGAAATATAGTGGGGAGAGAAACAGACAGAAACACAGGATAGCTTTGGGAGGACCTGTATCAAAATCCACTAGCCCCTGGTGTCTCTTCAAAAGGGCTTTTTATAACAATGACAGGGGGTGAGGCAAAAGACCTCCCCCTTGCTAGATCAAAACATACCACACAGCCCAAGTGCAGACCTTTCCAAACACCCAGTAACCAGGCACATGGTCAATCCATCCCCTTATGCAGCCCTGCTGGGTAAAGCAAGCTCAGAACTCACTAGGAAACCTCTGTGGACTCCCACAAATATCAAAGCAGTATATTTGTTAATCTGACTCCTAATAACCTATAGTTACACTCATAGATGAATGTACATCTCAACCCTCATCAGAGAAGCTCATCTTTGCAGAGATACAAGGTATAGAGAGTGACTGGAATTCTTGACCCTGAATGAGACCTCTATATCACACTACTCCTCCCCAAGGTTCAGGGACCACTGTGGCAGAAGGCACAGAAAGACTGTGTGAGCAAGAGGTGGTAGGTGACAACAATGGAACAGTGTTTTCTAAAGGCAGGTCATTTGTACCTATGAGCTCACAATGTTTGTGAAAGCATGCACAAACTCAAGTCAGACAAATCCCACCATACAGAGGGGAGATGGGCATGAAGTCCCATCCCTAGCTGAGGAGCTATTGGCAATTTACAGCTGATAGGAGAGGGATGGTCAGTTGTCTTTAAGGTTGTGGTCCCTGATTAATCAGTCACGTTACAGTGGAAGGCCATACACCTAAGAGTATATGGGCAACACATATTAGGAAAAAGAGAGGACACAAAGTTGGGTTGGTGAGGAAGCGGGTGGACCTGGAAGGCACTGGGGGAGGGAATGAATAGGATCAAAACACAAAATTCTCAAAGAGCTAATAAAAATGAGAAATACTATCTATACCTGTATTCTTATGGCAGCGTGGTTTACAATAGGCAATGCCAGAGTCAATTCATTACCTTATTTATTAGAGAACGGATAGATAAATAAAATGCAGCACACATAAAACAGGATATTTATCAGCCATGAAATGGAGTCATCTTATTTACAGAACATGCTGGAGCGATGGATTTCTGCTAAGTGCAATGAGCCAGACAGAGAGGTCTGCAACACCCTGTTCTCTCTTAGGCGCAGAGGCTAAACACCACTCTGAAGGTCGAACAACACCGAAGACCAGAGGAGGCAAGAAAACAGTAGAGGGTAACTGACATATGTAAGAGCAGTAATTAAAGAAGAGATCATGAATTTGCAATTGGGTAGGGGCACAGAAGGAGTTGGAAGGGGAAGAGAGACAGGGTGGGCATGATGTAAATACAGTAAGCATGTATAAAATTCTAAAAAAAAATTTAAAATTAAGAAAAGAGAGAAGAGGAGCTGGTGGAGATTAATAATGGAATATATATATATATATATATATATATATATATCTTTTCTAATACTGTACTGAAAGGCTTAACTCTTAGAACTACTGTAATACCAAAAGCAAGATATGAGATATTTATTTATTTTTAACCATATATATATTTTTATTTAAAGTTGTTATATAATAATATGAGTGTTATTGTAGTTTATAATGACATACACACATACACACACAAACACACACACACACACATATATATATATACAAACATTTCATACACACATAATTTATATACACAGAAGAGCCTGAAGAGAAGTCTTTGAAGGCTCTAAACACAAAGAAATAATAAAGAGATATAGACAGAAATTACCCTGATCTGGTCAGTACATAGTCTAGACATGTGTTAAAATATTATACCACATCCCATAAGCATGTACAAATGTGATGCCAACAAAGATAAGAAAAAAATCTGAAGCAGTAACAACAAGATGCCAGGCTTAATTTAACCTCTTCAAATACAAATTCAGATCCTCCCATGACAGAACCAACTTAAAATCTTGCCATAGAGAAGAGGCCTCCAAGCTTTCCTGGTCATTTTTACATATCTGGAAGTGTGGAAGTGTCAGAGTACAGCTAGAGTCATATAACCCTGGGATTTTGTGAGATAGTGGGACCAGCTACATGTGTCAGTACCGGGTGGACCCAAACTGACTCTGCAGGTCACTCTCAGGACCTGAACCACAGAGGACTGCAGTACTAAGGGCAGACTGACAGTCACCTGCACCGCAGTCTCCTTACAGTAAGTGACTGTCTTTTGCTGTCCTAACCACTGTTAGAGGTCATTGCCATTAATGCACAGAGGGAAAATTAGAAAATTAAGTTCCTATTCTCAAGGGAGCTTGCTTTCCATAAAATTGATAGAAATTGTGTTTCTTTGGCATTTTGGTGAATATTGGCAACATTTTAATTGACCAAGATCTAGCCATAAGGTTCCCAAATTTGGGCAATTTTGTCCCTATATATAATACATGAGTGTTCACAGAGAATTAGAGCATTGTTTAGATATTAAGTAAGAACTTTTATGTGTGCATTTTTTTTTTAGTTTGGATCATAAATTGCATGCATTATTCCTGTGGCACCAATCAGAATCTCCCCCCCAAAAAAACCAATTCACTAATCATTTTGTAGCAAATTATATTTTAAAGGAGGCAAAAAGGAAGAGACAAAATGAAAGCAGCGAAAGGGAAAATACAACACTTGAGTCAGAAACAGGTCCCTCAAAGCACAAACATGACCTCCGTTGTCACGGCAGAACTAATGCTGTATGTAAATTATGTAGCTGGGGAAGGACCGATGCACAAATCCTGCAGCTGATTTCAGATGGACAGGGGCGTGATGAACGGTACAAGGACAGAGAATTTCTAATTTGCTCCAACCACATCAAGCTATTAGTTCAAGTTGAAATAATCCTATCAATGCTTTCAAATATTCTGATTTGCCAGTGAAAATTTATCGACTTGTGATAGCTAGTAAAAATAGATTTGGGTTGGCAAATTTTAAGTGGTGTTCGAAGCAGAATTTTGTTGGAATTAGAAAGAACTGGAGTTATAAGGGCTATTTGATTTGAGGCAGCCATCTCAGTTTGCAGAAAGGTGATAACATGGCAGCTTGGAAGTGCCTATCATAGCAGTTAGAGGACATGCATTGTTTCTGAACTTCAGCCCTATAAATAAAATAACAACTAGTAAACACCACATAAAAGCATCTCATTAAAACTAATAGCAACTGAAGACGCATCTTTAAGGATTAGGTGGACACATTATCAGCAACGTAAGGAGCATTTACCTTCACAAACGCGACGATCTTCAAGGAGATTGTTGCCAAGTACAGGGAGTTCATCACAAAGTCCATTAGGTTCCACCAGTCGTGGATGTAATCCTGAAGTCCACCATCCCACATCTGTTTAATTTCTCCCCATATAAAACCTGCAATTACAAAGACGTTCACTGTAAGTGTGACTTTCAACCAAATTACTAACAAAAGAGATATGCCCTGGAGTTACCACAGATATTGAAGCTACGAGAGACGGTGTGATTATGTTAGACCCAGTAACTGTTTTATAGATAATAGTGGGTCTCAAACAACTTTTAAGACTGAGGACACTAAGCTAACTCTTGAAGATTTTTTTTTTAGCTCACCATTTAATTTGTTCATTTGATACATTACATTTTAAAAGTGTGATGTTTGGGGCTGTAGAGATAGACCAGCCGTTAAGAGCACTTACTGCTTTTGCAAGAGGATCCACCTGGGGGCTCACAACAACCATTTTTTTTTTCTCCATGTTTTTTCTTTTCTGTTTAAGATTATAATATAATCACATAATTTCTCCCTTCCCTTTTCTCTACCCAGACCTTCCCATATACCCCTTTGCTCTTTCAAATTCTCTTAATTCATTAATTATTGTTACATGAATATATGTACATGTGCATACATATATATTCCTAAATATAACCTGCTCAACCTATATAATGCTACTTGTCTGTGTGTTTTCAGGGCTGACTTTTTGGTATTGGACAACCAATAGGTGTGCTCTTCCCTGGGGAAGACTATTTCTCCCTTTCTCAGCATTCCTTAGGTGACTGTAACGGTTCGGGCAGGACTCATGGGCCTTTCTCTGTCCACTTTAGTATAACAATTGGTGCCATCCTTGTTTAGCTCATTTGTCCTTTTACCCACAGATAATTTTAGCCCTCAGCCCTCATCAAGGAAACTTCTCTTTGAAACAGATGGAGCCATTACAGAAAGCCATAACTAATCAAAACTCAGAGTTGTGGAGCCCAATTCCAACAAATACATCTACAAAACACCCGACACATCATGGAACATCACTGAAGATGTGTAGAAAGATTGTCAGATCCAGAGGATTAAGGGGTTTGCTGTGAGGCTGTGTCTCCAGGCAATCAAAAGCTACACCTGTAAAATCTTGCAAATATCTTTCTCCAGTTCTCAGGGAATCCACTGCCCCCTTCTGGCCTCCTAGGGAACTGCAGGCACATGGTGCACTTACATGAATGTACACAAAATGCCCATCCACAAGGTAAAAGAAGTAATAATAATAATAAAGTCTTTTGAAAAGTGTAGGTTTTTAATTTCTCTAACTACATTTTTTTATGGGAATGTCATAGAATGTTCTTGTAAGCATGGTTTGGACTATATTTTTCTCCAAAGTCAAATGACTTTAAAAGTTGATGGAAAATAGTTTATCTGGAAAAACAAAACAAATGCTTTACTTTAGTAAAATGATCAAGGTATCTTAATTTGATTCTTCAGGCAACTGGTGCTTTCAGAGGTCTACTTTCAATCTCAAAGAAGGGATGCTTACATCATTCATGTAAATTTACTAAGTACCATAGGCATACCATACTAAGCAATAACTTCGGTACCAATATGAATTATCTTCCCTTCTCTAGCAGAAAATATTGCATTATGTAATTCTCCAGAGTATTTGTAAAGTATTTATATAGGTCATTATTTTATCTCCATAATCTTATTAAAATAATTAATAACTATTTTTAGAACCTAATGAGAGCTTTCAAATGATCTTGCACTATGAAATTTTAAAGAGATAAATTCATTTATTATAACTACACTCATTAAAATAAATGAGACTCCTGAATAATAATGATAGACAGAAATGCCACATGTAAAATACCAAGTTTGATAGCTGCTGATATAATCTTTTCAACGGGAAGTTGAAAAGATTATAATTGGTTTTTTACTAAATGCAAGAAAAAGTCAAATTAACTATAAATACCATAACTTGTCACATCTTCGCAAGAAATGTAAGAAATGAAGAGGAGTCGGGTTCATAGAAGAGCACGCCCCTCTTCCAGTTCCCTACGAGGAACAAGAACAGGGGGCCAGGAGAAATGTGCTTGCCTTGCAAGCATGACAACATGATTTCCATCTCTGTAATCCATGGAAATACTGCGAAGTGGTAGATTGTGTCTGTAATGCCAGGGACCCTATGGCAAGATGAGAGTCAGAGATCGATTCCTCAGAAGATCACAGGTCAGCTTTTCTGGAGTAGGAAGCCCCATGGCAACAAACAATAAGAGAGACCCTGCCTCAGAAATAAGGTGGAAAGTAGGAAGTGACACCCCTGTGTGTTCTTCTCCACTTCTCCCACTCCCACTCAAGAGGGAGATTATACTTGGAGCCAGGACATGCGATGATGGTTACTTGTGTGGGAAAGACACAGACCTGGTCCAGTCATCTCTCATATAAGGAGCAAAATGCTTAACCTGAGGAAGAGGCAAGACATAGTCTTGGGCATCAGGTTTATAAGAACACCCAGTATAGTGGATGCTATCAATGGGCGGGGAACAGGAAACCACCCTATCTATGACCTGCAAAGTCTGAATGCCATAGCAAGAAGGGCATCATCACAGACCTCTCCATCCTGAGGGCTCATGCAGAGAGCCCGTTGTGACTCTGAATTAGAACAACAGGGTCCTTCTGCCCCCAGTGTCAGCATGACATCCTAACTAGATTACCCTCTGTGACCTTCTTCATGCATAGATCTCTTGAGCTGTCATGTAGGGTTAGGACCATTGCTGACACCTTTGAAGAAAGGAGAAACACAGAACTAAAAAAGATGCAATTCACACACTGGATTTCAGAGCTGTTGAGAAACTTAGAATTTATCTCATATAATGAGGAAAAAAACTTGGCACACATGACACTTTCCTCTTGCACACTGAAGGTATTTCTTCTTGATACTCTGGACAGATTCTTGGAATCCTGTCCATCACCACAGCTTACATGGAAAACTACAGCACAGAGAGGCAGTGTGACTTCTGCTGGGCTACTAATTAATGAGGACACTAGGGTCTGAATCTCCAAATGCAGTGTCCAGGACAATTTCTTACCAGGCAGATCTTTCAATAGCCATTATTTATTTTTTTATATAAAATTTTGCCAATACCTGGAGATCAGAAGATATGCATATGAAAGCATTGATTGGCAGGTATGTGTCCCGTTAGCCTTCAGTAGAACACACAGAGATGGGAACTAGACTATGCCAGTCAGATGAGGGTGGTGCCAGGCTGCACTGTAAGAATCAGCTTTATAGCAATAGCCAACTCATCACCTGTCACAACTGGAAAAAGGGTTTGGATTATATGACTTTCGATTACAAGATTCTACCACAATTGTAGAAGATTTCCAAGCCATGTTTGACTATTAAAATATCTGACATAGATTAAGATCTGTCATCTACAAGTAGACAAGGACTTGAGCAACCTTCCCCGCATTGTATAAATCAGATATTTGACAGGTAAAGGATGGACAGATAGCTTCTGGCCAACTGTGAAGAATTCTCTGGCAGTTGTGTTGCTCTGGACTTATGGAGGTAGACCTTCCAACCTAGAGTCTAGAATGCCTTTCACTATGCATCCTCAGAAACAATTTTGGCAAGGTATGGAAACCCAGTCTATGTATCTCTAGAGAGCAACATTAGTTCATCCTCTCATGTACTTCTGATTCAGTCATCTCAAATTTATATGTATTATCAAATGTTACAGATCTTAGAGTACCTGCAAAGCAATCAGAACACCGATGCACTGGAGGGCAGAGAAAGCCCTTGACAAGGTCTGAGAGAAGCAGACCTAAATATTACACGGTAATATTTTAGCTTGGGAGTTCTTTAGGGTCCAAGGAAGTGAAACTTCAATTGGAAGTTAGCACTGGATGATACCCAAGGTTTCCTAAGACTAACAGTTCTGAAACCTGAAAGGCTTCTGTGGAGTCCATGGAGATGGATTTCACATGACTTTCCTGATCACCCAACCTCTTATCTCACTTCTGACAAAAGAGAGGGGAAAAAAGATCCAGACAAAACTGGTAACTCTAACAGCAACAGTCTTTAGGAACTTGTACCAGCACTATAACTTAACTTCAGTTACAGATAACATTATCATTTAACACTTGTTAGTTAATGAGCTGAAATACTTTTAAAAGACTTATTTTTAAAAGACATATTCTTTTTTTTTTTATTTGTATGAGTGTTTTAACTGTCTGTATTATATAGGAGCAGTATGGGAGCGCAGTCCCCAGAGGCCCGAAGAAGGCATCAGGTCCCCTGGAACTGGTGTTACAGGTGGTTGTGTGCCACCATGTGGGTTTTGGGAACTGAACCTGTGTCCTCTGGAGTATCTCTCCAGCCCTAGAATCTTTCCCTTAGTCTAGCACCGGTTCAGAGCATCACCTCCCATGTCCTCATACCTGCTTGATGGTTGTTGGCTTTTAGGCTGCTGTAATCATGCTAGTGAAATGCCAAGTTTTATTTATCTCTTCTGGCAAGAGTCACCACATTTCTGAATAAACAAGCCATTAGAAAAATGAGAGGGTGCTAGTACAAACTGAGACACATCCAGCGAGCTGACTATTCAGGGAAACTGAAGACAAAGCGGGAGAGAACAGAGCTCCAGGGGACTTCTGTCACAGCGTGTTTGTCCTGGCCCCAGAATGGAACATTTCAACATCTCGCTCGCTGTTTATAAACAGATGACATGATTTCTCAGAGCTGTGCTAGAAGCCTTATTACAGGCCTTGAAGTCAAGAGTACGGACCCAGGATAGAAAGAGAATCAGAGAATGAGCCCAAGACAGAACTTCCTTTCCTTTCAAAATGCTCTGGAGGCTTGCCCTGGATGTTTTTTGTTTGTTTGTTCTTTGTTTTTGTTTTTTTTTTTTTAAAGCTGTCCTGTGGCATTTTTTCACTGGGGACACTTGAGAGCTCTAACCTGAACATTGCTGTGAGGATTCCAGGGAGCAGGTAGTCTCAGATTTCCCATTCAACAGTCCAGATTATAAACTCGGGGATGTAACTGTGTTACTGGGAGGGGAGGGGAGGAGATCTTTGGCCTTGCCCTCTCTTGCTGTGGGTATACACACAGGTAGAAAACAACAGCCCTGAACAAAGAGTGAGACACCTTTTCACCAAAGTAACCCCCAAGGGTCTGTTGCTCAAGGCCCAAAGTTGCTGGGCTCTGTCCTCTGTGCCCCTTTATTGAAGACAGAGTCCCCTGGTGAGACAGCAAATCAACAAAGATAAAAAGAACACAAAGAATTCCTAACTAGTGGAATTTTCCTTTGCTTTTCAAATCAGGGACTAGAATGTGTCTCTGGGCTCAGATGTCTGTCTCTGTCAAAAATAATCATATTACTGGAAGTTATTTTATGGAATGGGGATTGACGTGATACTGGACCTCCAAGAGACAATGAACTAAGGGCAACTCCTAGGGACTCAGCATATATTTAACACCTCAACCGAGTGGAAGACCAAAGCCTACAGAATCCGCTTCCTGAAGGCAGCTTGCAGATGTATACACTACAGGTAACCTTTGGGTAGGTTACTGAAAGATTTTAGGATACTTTCTGCTATCCCACACTTGCCCCCTCCATTGCCATAGTCCACAAAGAGAAAACACTGGAAAAGGGGTGGGAAGAAAGCCAAACACTGTACCAACAGGGCAGTTTTTGTGCAACCAGGGAATAAAGACCAGAGAGACACAAGGGTGATTATCCTTTCATACTTCCTTAGTTCAAGCGAGGGGATCCAAGAAAATCCCCCGAGCCTGAGGATCATACAGCAAAGAGAAACTAGTATTCCACACTCGCTGCTGGGGCATCTTCTTGATGGTTAGTTAACTGGTGTATCTCTCCCTTGGTCCAGTTCATCATGAAAAGGGAAAACCATGCAGGCTGTCAGTGGCGCAGCTGGTGGCAGCCTGAACTCTTAGTGTTCCATGTGTCTGGGCTGGCAGTCCTCTTGTTAAGTCCTGTACGATGCAGGGAAAAGCTGAGTGCGACTCTTCTTGCCAAACTCAAGAGAGACTTGAGGGGCCACAGAAGACCATACAGACTGACAGCAGGGTGCA